>NC_061500.1:11125453-11427953 GCF_022539355.2 Hippoglossus stenolepis
GCAATGCTCTTTGGCTGAGCAGGTTCCAATATTATGTTAATGTTGCGTTCTCATGAACAACAACACACAGTATACACAGTATATGTCACTCTGCAGCTGGTGGAAGGGTGATGCACCATTAAGGTCCTAATTAGACAAATGCGCAAGTTTTAAATAATGTAAGATAAAAAGAAAGAAACAACCAATAAATAAATAAGAAAACAGGCAAGCTACTGATTGCATTAAACATGTTTGTTGGACTCTAAGGAGAGTGCCAAACACTGAACGTAAGCATGGCAGTTGGGTTACAAATAAAAACTCCTCAGGCTTCCTTTAATTTACAGGAGAAATCATAAATATATATGTGAGGGAGAAGATGTGTATTGCATTTTTGATGAAACAATGATTGCACAACATAGTTATAGCTAATTGGGCCCTGATAAGTTCAAAACATATGAAGCGAATGTCGCACACCGATGCTGCTTTTGCCACATCAGTATAAAAAGGTCCCTAAAAAGAGAGAAAACAAAAAGTCTCCTCCAAAAATCCAGCTGACAAAATCATTTTTATTTCCGCCCTGCGAAAAAAAAACGCCTACAGCAAGAGCCACCTGCCCATGATTTGCTGTTTTTGTCTTTGTGTGGAGTCACACACCCTCGCAGGTGGATAGTCCCTGCGGAGATCAGACGGTCACCTGCGATGGTCACTTTCCCCCTGCTCCTCTGACAGTGAGGCATGAAAGCCATTAGCGGTGGGAGCTAATGCTAAATGAGGCAGATGTGATATTGCGGCGGGTTTCTTAGGGGGCTAAAGAGGGGGCTGTCTGCAGCCTTTAATACAATGTGACAGGGAGTTATTGATCAACAGATTAATGCTTAAAAAAAAAAGAACATTTGGTTTCATCTTTTACTGGGAGAAATTAATCTTTACTAACTGGAGCCAGAGTCTGAATATCACAAAGAATAGAATGTGGCTGTTAGATTCAGCAAATGCAATATTTATTAGCGCTAATTAATCAGCACATGTATGCTCGGATATTCCTTTACATTTGATGCCAATCCCATGATTGTTGAAGATCAAAAAAAACATTTGTTTTAATTATTTGTACTGTCTTGTGCTGGGGATTTTTTTTTTTCTTCCTCCATCAAGGGACATCACAGCACAAACACTGGCGTTTCAGTCCAGGGATGTACTTGGGGGTCGTCTTGGATGGTGTCCACCATAATTAGTTCCTCAGCAGAGCTGGTGCATCCTCAGGCTTAATGGGGAGCAATTAAAGCCAACACAAACAGTGTGTCTCTCCCCGTGTGTGTGTGTCAATATAAAGTGTTTGTGAGAGAAGATTACTGGAACCAGCTCAAACTTTATATTTTGTCTCGCTGCTTTTTTCGGGGATATGCTTGTGGATGCGCTTCGACAGCTCACACGTGTGCCACCGCAGCCGCGCTTTCACAGAGCCGGGGATTGCGCGCGCACGTGAGATGTCAAGGTAGAAAAATGATATACATGCGAGCGCTCATTGCATTCTCTGTCTCTCAACCTGCTGTCAGGGGTTAGACATATAATTGTGTTTATAGCGGAGCACATCTACGCAGAAATATTCCACCTACACACTACTTTGAAAATCTCATTTATTTTCTGTGGCCATCTGCAAGTACTCCATAATGAACCTTGTGAACCGCATGAATCACTCTGTTTGCAGGCAGCAGCACATAACTTTTCTTTTTTTTCGCTTTTTTTTCCCCCCTCTGAAACGCACAAGTCTTTCAAATGGAGAATGTTTTTAGATACGAGCACCTTCTCAGCTGCTCAGACGTTCACATGCAAAACACACATCGCTACAGGGTGAGTTAAAGGACAGAGAATAAACTCTGGAATAATACTGTTATTATGCAGACAGGGTACTGTTCATTTTTTATAAATCTGATTTTTTAAAAGTGTGCATATATGCTGTAGTTTCTTTCTACAAATGTTTAAGTAATAGTTCAAGCTAAATTAAAAGAAAAAAAATCTGTTTAACTTAAAGTTTTGGATAATATATGGCCATTAGGTTTGCATAGATCTGTGTGAGCCTCAAACAAACCAACTAAAGCAGCTGCGTGTACAACATACACAGACCTGGAATTACTGGAGAATTACCTTGAACAGCTTGTGCAGCATAATCCAATTGTGTTGTCATTAGATGAAATCCATGGGGGTCTAAAAAGGGTCTAAAAGGCCAATAAATAATGATGCTGAACATGTTTTCATAAACGTTGCCAAAACATCATGCTTCCAGTACTAGTTTTATTAAGTGGCCTAAAAAAACGAGGACACATCAATGTAATCGTTCTCTTCAATAGGCAGGGGGGAGAACAGGGGGAAAAACAGATTGAGTTTCGATGAAACTTGGAGGCATGATGCAACCAATCGCGTGTGTTTCAGCATCTTCACACACTGTCTGGCCGGGTGGTGGGAACTATTAGCTCAGAACGGCTCAAAACAAAGTGTTCGGCTCAGCTCAGACAGAGGCTGCATCCATGGGTGATTCCATGGGAAACATGTAGGCTGGAGCCGGGTGTTGATTAATGAGCCTTAAGTCACTTTCAATAGGTCATAGATGGGCATCTTGGATTTCACTGAAAATCTTCTGAGCAAAAATGCAAATGCGGCAGTTTCGCTTGCAGCACAGTTTGATCCGTCTGTGCTTAAATTCCCTGCTGAGTTTGTTGTCTGATTGTGTTACTGATTGGGATGGAGAGTTAACTGCTATTTCACAGGAGAACTAAGAAACAGGTCTGTATCTGTATTTTCAGAGAGGAGGAAATAGTGTGACATTGTTATCGAGTGTGTAAAAAGTTTTTCTGCTTCTGTTAACACCGAAATCCTCAATAAATCTTTGTGTCAGTTCCATGGGCAGCCACGCAGGCTTGACCCAAAACAGATCCACTGCCATGGTGGCATGGTTTGGTTCATGAGCTGTTCCTTTTCTTCCCTCCCTGACTTTCCTCTTTCTATAATCTTGATGGAGGATTTTATTTTTGTTTCATCCATGGAACTTCCACATCTTTAATGGCTTCTATTCTTTTTTTGTTTGTGTTTTGAACTGCTGCAAGGTCCCTCTGTTTTCAAGGTCTACCAGGGGCTTGCATCTTGTCTACATGACTTCAGGACCAGTGTAACAATGGCAATTATTCAACAGTCTTGTGTGTCACAGAATCCAATGTGCATTTCAATTTATTTTATTTTCACAACTACACAAAATCGGTGTACTTACTTATTACCTGGCATGTACAGGCCTACACTGTCAATGCAGAATATTTGGTCCCTACGTCCACCTTTGGGGGACCCCCTCCTGCTTCACCTCTCCCCTTTCTATTGTACCATTCTACTGGGTCAGACATTCAAGTTTTTGTATGTTTGCTTTATGTACCATATGCTGACCGACTTCTGATGTTTAATTTGTGTCGAGGGTCAACACAATGCCCTCCAACGACATTCATGGTCCGGCCTTGACGTTAAATAAATCGCACTGTAGACGTCACTAGACTCCATCGGTTAAACTAGGTCATATTCCAGTTTAAAGGTTTGCTGTGAGCATCTGCGTTTGGCACACCAACAACCTTTGATTCACCGGATAGATTTTTGCTTTTTGACCTCATTATTATCACCTCTTCACTCTTCATATTGACGTACAAATCCACCTCAATCTGAACTCTTGACCCAACTCCGAACCACGCATGAGCCCTTTAGTGCTTGAACCACTGCTGAAGTAACACACAGCAGCCAAATCGACAATTACTACCCAAGTGTCCAATTACGTTTGGGCATGATGTGTTAAAAGGGGTATTTTTTAACCCACAGTTCTTTTAACACTGAACCCACTAAAATTGAGGCAGAGATTAAGCACTTTAATGTAGTATTATTATTTGTTTCACATTGAATGGGACGAAGCACAAAGCCTGGGGAGCAAATCAATGGGTCACCATTCAAGCGGTTTTATGGCCTGAATGAGCCTGAATGAAACATGTGTATATTCTGGAGGGCAGATAAAGGTTCAGTGTGTAGAATATAGTGACAACTAGTGGTGGAGTTGCATGTTGCAGCTGAATAACCCTCACCTCACCCTCTCCTTCCAAACATGAAAGAGAGCCTGTGGCAGCCTTCAGTTGACATTAAAACTCAAAAGATGTTTAGTTTGTCCAGTTCGGGCTACTGTAAATAACATGGCGGCCTCCGTAGAGAGAGAACCTGCTCCTGGTGTAAATATAAAGTATTTAAATATAAAGGGCCATTCTAGGGTAAAGAAAACAACAATTTGTACAATTTAGATGAAACACACTACTTAAAACATCACTGGGATTATTTGATATTCAATTTCTGCCAATAGATCCCTTTCACCTTAATCTAACACACTGGACCTTTTAAGAAACATTATGTTTTTATATGTGGAGGACTTGTGCTCTGTTGGCCCAGGGGGGGGCATTATGGATGTGCAACAGTGCAGATACACTTTTATACACACACTCATGCACACACACATACACACACACTCAAACACACACAGATACAAAATAAATATGCAAAGGTTTTTACTCGTGTCCATTGTTACTTATATGAGGAGGTTATGTTTTCATTGCCGACTGTTTGTCTGATTGTCCGCGGGATTACGCAAAAACTACTGAGCCGATTTCAGCCGAGACATAATGGAAAAGTGGAGGATGGGCCAAGGAAGAACCCATCACATTTTGTTGTGGATTAGATTAAGGAGAAATTTGATATTTGATAGATATAGGGCTGTTTTCCCCAAGGTCTTTAACACTGTAAGTCCTTTTTCAACATATATGTGAATCTCTCAAAAAGTTAAGCAGAGATTTTTTTGAAAACAATCAGGAATAGTACTGACAACTGTGTACTACTGAAAGGTGCAGATCCGAATAATGATCCGGATTTTGTGAATCAAAACAAGGATTATTAGGGGGTGATCTTCATTCAATTACTGTACTGTAACAAATAACTATATCAGATAATGGAGGTTTATTGAGAGCAGAACATTTCCGTGAGATCGGATACAAGCACATGCATCTGATGTAAATATTCAATAAGCGAAGAACATGATGCAAAAAAAATCTGGCATATTTAGGGGACTGATATTTATGAGTGGGTGCAATTTGCGTGGCTTGATTGAATTTACAGAGACTGCTGGACCATGGCAGAGGTATGAGCGCCACTGTGGTTCCTCGTGTTATCGTCAGTGCTCATAATTTATAATAATTAAACACTGAATGACCCCTAGATTTGATGTCTATGATGAAGTTAATGTCAATTAACATTAGATGTCAACTGTTTATCACTGGTAAAATATTCACGCTAGGCACAGAGAAAATGAGCGGCAATGTTTACATGACTGCTGCAGTCCTTTCCTTCTAGAGATGGTTTGCTCTGCCTGTTCGTGCATGTGACCCCCGACCATGAATATTTTAAAGACCATGGGAATTCTACATGTTGTACATGTTACCAGCAAATCCAGGGTGGGGTGGGGGGGCTCTACCACATTGATTTTCCTCATGTTTTTGGCGCCGCGCCACACGTTCTGTGGGAGGTTCCTGGAGCTGACAGGCATGACCTTTCATTAATTGCCTTCTACTTCATCTGCTTTGTTTTAATGAGCTATAGAAATGCGGTGAGACTCCGTGGACCACCACCGCAACACATCAGAAAAGGCAACATCAGCCTTTCACGAGGTAGTCAGAAGTCAAAGGTTCAGAACTCCCAAGGCACCGCGGGTTGCGTTCTCTTTCAAGGAGCTTGCTTTCGCCATTCATTAGAATTGTGCGAGAGTGAACATCTGTTGCGCGGCGTTGCAAATTGAGATGCTATCTTTATTTTAAAATTCGAAAAGCAAACTAGAAGCAATCTGATGTATTGTATGTAGAACGGTCTACAGAGGCATTACATATCATTACTTCTGAATATTACGAACAGTATTCATTCATACCTGGTTCAGAACATATGCAAGGAACAAATCCAAAAGGTACGGGTAAGCTATGGCTAATTAGGATTAAATTATTAATCGCTGCAGTATTAAATTGAGTTATAATGAGACAGTGCACACATTAATTCTCGACAGACATGCTCTAGCATTCGTGTCCCCTTCACCGGGCCAAGGAAGGCTTTAGTGCCAAACACGTTCCGACCGACATACTTTCCACACTTGAACACACCGCCACCCAAGACTCCGGTGTCAGCTTCATTAAAATGCATGGCTACTCACACAGTCGCACACCTTGTGTATGCAAAAATTTACATGAATGATTCCACGCCGCGTTATCCCTGTTGGAGGCCCCACATGACTCTAATGTTAACAGACTAAATGAGGGGACTTGCTTCCAGGGCTGAGTGGAACGTGCATTGAAACACGAGGAGGAGAGAACGTGCGTCCACGCTTAACCGAAGGCAAATGGTCTCCTCGACATCGTCCAAAAACATAGATGAATGCTTCATCAAAGGTGAAAGGAAATGTCAAACGTAGAATTTAAGGGATTAAATGTGATTCTTTGACTTCTTGCGTGACCTTCAATATCCAGAACTGACTTTATTCTTGTTGAATAAACCTAACACACACACACCATGTTTGAAATTACAAGACAAGGCAGATCCTTCCACAAAGAGCAATTATCCTCCACATGAAATGGGGCTTTGCTCTGACCATTGTCTGCAGGTGTCATTCAGGACGGCGAACACAAAACCCAGTTTCTCATCAGTTAGATAGCGATCAAAGCTGTTTCCCATGCAGATCATCAGGAATGTTTTTATTAATCAAACCTTCCGGTGGACTCGCCACCAGACGGACAACAAACTGAGGACACGGCTTCTCTTTTCAGGACGGTTAATTTGACTTTTGAGAACCTCATTTGCATGGCAAGCACCAAAGAAGAATCTATAAGTGGATGCCGCTGCCTCTGACAATTGAGATGGAGTGGGCATTTCTGCTCTGTGCTATGAAAAATCAATCGATGCGGAGTGGAGACCTGGAGTTAGAAATGTTTCCTATACAGTGTAATTAACAGGCACAAAAAGTCTATAACATATCATGAAGGAATCACATTCTTTATAATTTCTGGGATTTTATTATTTTGTACTGAGCCTAGAACATTAGCACTATGTGTATTTTACAAACCAAGACAAATACCACAGGTATAAACTAAGTGATAGAACGGAAAACAAGTCCCCATTGAGTTCAAGGAACATAGAAATAGTCTTATTCTGAACACCATGCCCTTACAGCAGGGAAATTTAATTTTTGTTCTAATTGCATTTTAAAATTAATTTCCTATATCTGTGTCTGCAGCTAAAGGCAGCCTGAGAGACCTGGCTTACATGGTGTCCCAATCTTAAATATGGAATTGAATAGAATTTAGATGGTATTTTTGATCCTTTTTTCAATAAAAATATTATTATGATCACCATTCAAGGTTAAATGACAATGTATTGATGCATAAAATCACAGAAATTACATTTCTACCATCCCAATGCATGGCAGAAAGTTCAGATTTGATGATTTGGTTTTGACAAATTGCGCTAATCTTGCTTTTCTTTTTCTGACCTTTTCATCATGCAATATATTTGATTTCTAAAGCACATTTAAACACAGCCCAAGCTGACTGAAGAATAAAAAAAAGATTGATTGAATACAGTATATAGCAATGAAGAGAAACATGAAGAGATGATGAGAAACATGAAGAAAAACATGACAATAAAAGCAAACCATGGACAAATAAATCATTTTAGACATTACAACAGACAAAACTGGACTTTTAGGCAATAAAGACGCGAAACAGCAGCTGCAGAAGCTCTGTCACTTCTTGTCACTCTGCTTTCCACGCCACCTACAACCGAGAAGTTTGAAAATACAGCTTGATAAAGGAGTTTGTTAACTTCAGGGCTTCGTTTCAGTTTGGATGAGCAAAAAGGAAGACGTTCGGAAATGATAACGCGGGCTTATCAGTCACGGCTCGATTAAAAAAGCGGTGTTTGCAAACACTAACAATCAGTCATTATCAGTTCTACCTCTCGCTGGGTCCAAACCCCCAAAAAAAAAGTAAGGATGGAAAGTTACCCTTGAACTGAGTGGAAACAGATTTCTGAACTGAAATTGTTTGTTTTAATATGCTGTTTTAGAACAAAAATATATTAATATGGATATAGCCTATATATACTATATCCATATAGTTCCAAAACCACTGCACATATAAGAGAGGTGTGTTGTCAGATCTTGGAGCTGAGCATCAGCAAAGGTCTGTATATTATTTTTAAAATTTCATTTTAAAATGGAACAGGAGCCACTGGAAGAAGCTTGGACCGATTTCTTCTGTCACACGCTCTTCTCATTCACTGCTTCTATACTCTGCACCGTATTTGCTGCTGCTGCGGCTATAACCTCCTATTCTACAAAACAGATGCCAAAATAAAATATTTCTTTTCTACTCATTAAAATGTTCCCTACCAAGACTACTTACTGAACCCTCTTGAATAAATTCATCCGACACTTTAGCAGGCTCTACATCTGGTATGAGAATCAACGCAGTAATTAGCACCGTGAGTATTGTAAAAAACAAAAAATAAAAACTTTCCCCAACTTTCAGTAACTGTTCTTCCTGTTAAATCTTTTTAATTAAACTCTTTTATTTTATTATTTCAAATGCAGAATTGAATAATTCAATTATGAATAACCTTGCAGAAAGAAGTTGGAATCATTTGACTGATTTTCACCTTTTATTTGTTTGCTCGACCCTGTTAATCTGCCGTCGTGTGCTCGGTGACAGCGGTTAAGTCGTACATGCCACATGCTGACATGGAGAAAAATAAACAGGGTGGGTGGAATAGCTTCTAAGGAAAAAAAGAAGAAAAAAAAAGAAGTTGACTTGAGCAGAAATACAGCTCGAGAGAAAGGGTAAATCATTATAAGTTGCTGAACCTTACAAGTGGCGAGGGCACGGTGTTACAGTTCTTATGCAAAAATCCTGCTAATAAGAGGATGCTAAGGAATGTGCCTCTGTCCCCCGGGGACTTTGCACAGCTGTCTCCACCTGCTGAGTATTTTCTCTGTTAACTCGGTTTTGTCTTCCACCTTTGAACACGAGAACATCCTGATGGCTATAATTAGCTCCGTCACTCTGCACTCATGAGCACGAGGCACGCTGTCATTCATTCCTCCGTACTTAACACACTACACCTAACCACTCAAGCAGCTGTACCCGAGCCTGGTGCATCACAGTCTGATTCAGCCTTTGTCTAATATTCCATCTCCACATCCTTTTCCCATTTGCTCTCATTCGTTACTCCAATCTTCTTTTATTTCTTTTTTTGCTTCAGATAATGAAAAATACTTAACACTGGTTTTGCGAGAACTAATGGCACTTATAACCTGTGACTCTGCGATGGATTCACGTGCCGTCCACACGAGTCTTAGAGCCGCTAATACAAAGAAGGTTGGAAATGCTGCTGAGCTCGTTTTAGCTTGAAAACTCCTGGGCCGTGTTTTAATTTCGACGGGCAGAAAAGGAGATGTTTGAATTGATGACTCAGAAACCCACAACCACTTGCTGATTGAGTCTTTTCGGCCATGACGTAGCTTTCGCTGATTCGTCAGACGCTTATCACAACCGGCATTAGCCTCGGCTACCGGTGTAGAGCGCAACATGGATGATCAATTACAAGTGTTGTCTTTGCGAACATCTGTTGTGAAGCTAAATTCTGCATTTTACAATGATACAATTGCTTACATGCGTAGGAGACAAGTTATTTTTTGAGTAATCTGCGACATTTCCTGTGTCCTGTTTACACCAGAACACGCACGCAGAGTTTTCAGGCGTGTTAGTGTGGACGGGGATTCAAATTGATCCGAGCCAAAACAAATGTGTGAACAGGGACTGTTTTAGTTTTCAAAGGAAAACGTAGTCGTATAGATGAGGTTAGGTTAAATTACCTTATTTGTACCAGTAGGTAGATTTTGTTTGCAGCAAAAATGTAACCTAAGATGTAGCCTAAGTTACCCTACCCCTACAGGAAAAGCTAGGTGTTACACATGCTAAAGTAAGGGGGGTGAGCTGTGCAGGTGTGTGAGTCTTTGCATTTTTCTTTTTTCCATTATGGAAGAGTAAACATGTGTCAACAACCTTTTCATGCAATGATTCCTAATCAAAAACACCATCAAATGTATGTTCTGCTGATCATTTTCTGATGAAAGCTTGGATTTCTTTGTTGTGATGCTTTTGCAGTTGTCTTTGAGTAGAAGAAGAAGAAAAAAGGAGATGCATATTTTACGAAGACTGAAAGACAGCTTCTGGTTCAACAGAAGCTCTTCATGAAAGGTACGCTATTAAATATATACTCTTAATTTGTCACAATCAGAAAGGAGAGAAAAAACACATCTTAGAGTGCTGTAAATATAGCTCCCTTTCAGCGCCATGCCAACCTCATTTGCTTGGTATTCATTACCTGCTGAGCCTCTGACAGGTGAGTTTATTCTTGGTACAGTGGCATTTTTTTATTCAGCTCTATACGTGCGTGCGTGTACGTAGGTTTGGTCAGTAAAGATGTGCGTTCAATCAAGGCCTGTGTGCGTTTAATTGCACAACAGATAATGAAGCATGTCCAACAAGGAGCCTGGTGCTCAGCATATTTATCCTGTATGTTTCTAGCTTGTGCAATACTATCGATTGAATACAGGAAGTTACTGCTAAATGTAAAAACAAATTAATTAATTTAATAAAATTTATATTTTTATTATTTTTTGAGGTGAGGACAGTCTACCCTGTTTTGAACCCTGCAGGGCTCCCTCTGAGGCACTGGTTGAAATGTGAGTTAATTTGTCAGCTCTAATTTGGCCACAAGTGTTTACGTGTTTTTCCGTCTACACGTATTCACCCTGTGACGGACATAGTCATCTGTTAAGGCTGCACTTCATGTCTCACCCAGTATGTGCTGGGAAAGGCTCCAGCCCCATGTGAGCCTGTACTGGAGAAATGATTTTGAAGGGCGGACAGACAGATGTGTTAGTTTGGCCACAAGACAACATAATAACAAATGTGTAACTGTCACAATAAACTCTTACTGCACTGTGCATTTCAATAAACAGAGACAAGTAAAATATAATGTTTTCTTTTTAATTTAAGACAGCAATATCACAATAATCATTCAACAACCTGTATCAATTCCAAGCTTGACGTCTCTTTTGTATACTAGCTCATAAATATACGTTAGACACAATAATCTACTTGAATTTCCTTCCCAGACAGCTCCAATTTGCAGAAGAATCTTCTAAGACATCTAGACGTTGATGCTTAACATCTGTGCAGTTCCCATTTAGTACAAGAATCAAATCTTGCTTTGACAGATTGCAACAAAAACTGTCCCATACATTTGCGTAAATTCTCTAATAAGAGGTAACATTAGTCACCAGAGGTGTAGGTACAACCTCCTTCCAAAATGGACTCCAAAATTGTACAGTTCCATGTAATTTCCATGAGCACAATTTCAGATCTGCCAACTAAAGGAAGCTGGTGCACAGAGTTCAATGAAACCACCAAAGACACATCGGACACCACTGATTTCCTGCCAACCGGAAAATAGTGCCCTGTCTTTTCCATATACATAATTACTGTAGTAACTGGCTATCAAGGGAGTAGAATAGAAAGTGTTCACTTATTTGTATAAGTGACACAGGGTAAACACTGAACTGCATTCATAGCTGTCAGTGCATCACAGAGCTGTCAGTTCACTTTTAACCGAAGCAGCCGGTGTACTGTGAGGGGCTAAAGGGACAATGTCCTTGGAGTCAGATGACACTATTCCCCTGCCTTAGACGCGTCATGCCCTCCCTGTCAACTCAACTGTTTTTCCCAAGGATTCATGAGAGGGAATTCGTCCATTACCGAATACAGCCTGGAGAGCTGTGTGCCTTGGAATGTGCATTTTGGAGCAAAAAGGGTGAGTTTTATAAATGCTGAAATATGATGGTTGATGACATGCTACTTGATGTCATGCTAACACGGAAACCATTTGAAGGTCACAATAGAATAGAAGGAGGAAATTATCTTTGTCAGTCCAATATGTCACAAACATAAATATTTGCAACTCTTCCTATAGCCTACCCGTTTCAAAATAAAAGCACTCCAGTGTTTCTGTTGACTGAAAGGATGAATAAACCGAAGCTTGGATATAATAAGTAAATACACATTTCTATTCCTGTGTACATTCTGACTGCCAGTTACTTGGGCTGAACATTTCAGTTGACAAACAAAATGTAATTTTTCTGAACAGTATAAATAAGTACATGACCCAGCTTGCTACTTTGAAGATAATGCATCTGTTCTCCGATTGGGTTTATCTTACCATTATTTCCGGATAGAGTGAAAGGGAAACCTTTGATGTGGCCACCTAGCGATCCGGATCACCAGCCACGACAGAACGGCTGGTGTTGTTTTCACCTTGTGAGTCGGTGTGTTTCTAAAGAAGACAAGGACTTTACAAGTGTGTGGACAGAGTTTTCTCACTGCAACAGCAGATGGACTCACAAAACTTTACAGGCATGTAGATGGGATCAAAATGAATGATGATGGGTGTGATCTGACCCATGACTACTGTTTATAGTGATAAATTAGTGATCACTACTGATTACAAATGGGTCGTAATGTTGATGAGAAACGCGGTTGGGAGATGAGATGGGCTCCGTTTGGATCAGACACTCGGGCTACAAAAAAAACCATTTGCTTTTAGTGAGCACTCTCCCAGACTTTGCTTCGTCACTTGATATTCTGTGTAGCTCTTGGCTTCATAGAGAATGAAAGATATAACAGCTTATGAATTGCTTTAATTTGTGGAATATGATGCTGCCATGATTTGCAATCTGTTTGTAGGCAGGGCTTGCAAATGGAGTCCCTGACGTGGGCAGCTGCACAGCTGGAACAGCAGACAGCAACCAAACCACAGAACAGAACAGGGAAGACATTACCATGTATCACAAAGGAAATGTTTGTGTGAATCACTGTGAAAGGTTCACAAGTTTATCTGAAGTAAATTGACCATGGGCCCTTAATTTTTATAAAGCTTACATAAAAGAAAAGAACTAGAGTGACAAATAGCATATTGACAGCATAAAAAACATATCAGTATAAGCAATGTTGTTTTAGAAAAGCATGAGTCAGTTAACAGTGTCTGGAAATAGTACAAGAGTCTTTTTTATTTCTTTTCAGCAGCTAAAGGACCCACCCACAGGGATGGGCAACGGCGAGAAGAGAAACTGCTCCTGCATCCTGGAAGTAGTACAGGATGATGGACGATACGCTTAGTCCTAAACATCACATTAATCCTCCGGCCCGGTGCGACTCCCCCAAGGACGCTGCAGCACAGTGTACTCTGCCACAAGCACGGGGTAGAATCCGGGGCAGGATTGTGAAGAGGTGGACACACCAGTTCCGAAGGCACGGGGAGCCAGACTGACTGGTGTGGCTCCAGGAAATGGAGAGGAGAGCGGCAAAGGAGGGAAAGATCAGTGGAGCAAAGAGGAGGATGAGAGGAAGGCACAAGAGGGAGAGACTTGAAACAGAGTTGATGGAAAGAAGATACAAAAGGATTTATCAAGTGTGGTGTGAGAGGACAGGGTTTTATTTTGATGTTTATATTCCTCTTCAACCCCAATTTGAATAGAAATGAGATTATCATGATGTTCAGATGCAGTCTCCATTGTGTAGTACTGGGAATATAGCTACAATTAACGTTTCTTATATTTTTCAGCTCGAACAAAAGAAGGAGGTATTTTGTTTTCATTCTGCATGAATTGATCTCAACAGTCAGCTAAAGCCTTTTTCTTATTTTCCTTCTTTTACATATGAACATTCAAGATTCAAGATTCCTTAAATATAAAGAGAACATAGAATAGCACAAGGAAATTCTACTAACGTATACAGATGCATGGTTATTAAAATAACCCATTCACTTGAAATAAATGAAGGGCATTGATTGTTGTACCCAGAAAACACTTCCATGATGCATTTATGATTTTCTCTGAAAGTGGTCATTCTTAGAAATGAGGAGACAGCGTGCAAAGAAGCGACCGGGGCTTTGCTCCCCCCCAACTGTGATCTCTTGATCAGCCATTCCAGGCACAGTGATAAAGTGAATAGTCTGTTAAGTCTCTTATTGGCCTTGGTGTGATTGAGTGAATGGTGCGGGGGTGGAAAGATTATATTACATACATGAATTTCTCCTCATATCCTGGTATTTGTTAAGCTCATGGCCGAAGTGAGACCTTGGCAAGTGTCGTTCAGCAATTGTGATAAAGCCAAAGGTGAGAATCTCAATCTTGTCATAATCTGCTTGAATTCATATGTCATTTGTTTAAGATCATCTGTTGAAATGATATTTGTAGATATGAGATATGAGATATGATTGTCATCTGTATAACAATGAAGTCAACTTGTACCAAATTGATAAAAATTTGCCTAAAGGATTTGCACATGCATATGAAGAATAGTTGATATCCAGAATGGGTACAAGTAAAAACAAAAAACAAATGAAATAAAAATCTATTTAGTGGTTTTTTTTCTGCGTCTATGGCAAATTAAATGTCACAGGTGTATTTTTGTTGTTTGAAATGTATTGTTAATTTCTGATATTGTGATTTAATTAGACTGCATATAAATAGCATCCTGCATTCAGGACATATTTCGGTTGTACGTGACATATTATGTTCACGTACAATAACTAAGTGTAAAGCGACATGTGAAATTAATGAAGGGAATTTGCATGTTATTCATACACCATTTGGGGACACCAGGCTGTGTGGACATTTAAAGCTTTGAATTACCGCAGGTGTCCCCCCAAGTGTCTGACCTTCTGTCTTTGTGGCTACTAGCAATTGCAATCATCCTATTAGGGATCAACAAAAGAGTAATTCATCATGCAGACACTGTGCTTAAAAAAAGAAAATAATGAACGCTGGAGCTCTGTACCTGCTGATGGCCCCCGGTGCACTTATTGTAAATGACCAAACCTCCCTGCACAGCTTGAGGAAAGTTCCTCTTTGCAAGCAATTTGATCTTGTCTTGCCACGCGCGGCTCTCCGGAGTACCTGGAGGCACGAGCATTTATTACTTTCTTCTAATATCAAGGAGACCAAGGAGATCAGCAAAGCAATTAATCAATCAAGTCAAGCTGGAGCCCAGCGTGTGGGATGAAGATCCTGCTGCATTGTGCCGTACCTCTGGAGCTTGAGGGTAGTTTTTCACGGAGGCTCCAGGGAGCTTTTTGCCTCATGATATCACCACAGAAGCCTGGGATGCTGAAAAGACACTGGAGAGTTGTGCTTATATAGAAAGTGCTTTCATTGTTTGGCATCCAGGGAAGACATTAACAGCCCTAACAGCACTATCTTAAAGACAATATTGAGTTTACTTCTGTGCCCGTTTAAAGTTTCTTGTGAAACACTGTCTTGCTGTAACTGGGAGTGAGGAAACACCTGAGGAAGTTCAAGTTTTAAGATGTCAATAAAGAGATTCACTTAATCTAAAGCAGCCTTAACCTCAAATACAAACTATTCAAAATATCTGCAGGAGTTAACAGTCAGACAATTCTGCTAAAAGTATAAAAGTATAGTCTATAGAAATGTTTTAGTTGAGAATGTTCTTATATATCCACAATGCGCTTCGCTGACGAAATGTTGAATGTGACTGTCACCTTTACATTGAATAGGTAATGGAATAGTTTAATGTCAGAATTAATAATATGTTTTTGCAGGATGTCAAAAACAGAATCTATTTGAATGCTTAAATGCATCCATACAACTGTCTTCGTTTGAAAATGGCATTTTCAAACTATAGTGATATTTGTCCACAGGAGTGTTTTGGCTTCCTATCAGTTTGAATCCCCGTCCATACCAGCACACCTGAAATTCATATCCCACGACCACTCACATACACTGGACATACAATGTGTACATTTTTCTTTTTCTGTCTTTTGTGTGCGTTTGTTTCCGACATTTTCCGCATATAGTTCCCTCTTCTTTTTCTCCATGTTCACACATATTTCTCTGAGCCTGTCAGCTGACACCTGAGGCTTTACTCATTTCCCACATAGTCTTTATGTTCTTGAAGGAGCGTCGCTGGCAGTGATGGTCTGCGGGGGAAACAGTGACGGGCAAGTCAAATCAAAGATGACTCACCCATGCTATATTCGACTCTTTTAATACTGTCATGGCGACAACACTCTTCCTCTTGTTACCAGATACGAGGAATCACACTCCCGTCATGTAACTGCTTGTATTGAAGTTGAGGCCCCTGACTGGGATTTAGCATTAGCATGTAGTGGGTCTGCCTGTGTGACACTGGTGTGGAAGCTGAGCACGGCGGCACAGAACACAATGAAAATGCGAAGGGGCTCATACTACATCAACCTTTCATTTTCCATTTCATTTAACAAATTCATTTATTACTCCACATCATTTACTTCTTCATTATGTTGACAAAATGAAACGGTTATCAATGTTACTTCTTTTTCTTTTTTTAGAAATGCTACAGGACTTCAAATTATCCAAATTAATTCCTGGTTTTAACCGGCGCCATGTTGCGATGCTCGGTGCACGCTTCATTTATCTGGCCTGTGCCTCATACTGGGTATGTGATGGTAAAAGAGACGGCTTGTGTTTTCTGAATACTTCCATGTGTGCTGTGCATTAATGTTGACCAGAGATTCATTCTTTAAGACATTCCTGTTTCACACGTCAGTATTTATTCCCACTGGCTCAGTGGGAAATGTTGCCTCATGACAAGAGGTGCATAGGTTCAAGCCACAGACTGTTTACTTTGGTTAACAACTCACACTCCTACTTCCTCCCTGAAGACATGCACGGTGGAATGTAAATACTCAGGAGTTCACGCGTTGTTTTATGCCCTCTGCCCGAAACACCTCAGTCATCAGTGACCCTGAGATAGAATAAGTGAGTAAAAAATGAATTGAATGAATGGATTTACTTTGCCTTATTGATTTCCTTACACATCATCCAAGTCAGCCAATAATCCAGGAGGGAAATCCAGTCTATGCCCATGGCTGATTTTCAACAGAGATGCACTGTATCTTTGGAAAAACCTCATGAATCACAATATTGCTTCACATATCTTACCACTAACCCAGAACTTGGCTCATAAGATGCAAAGCTCAGGCAGTAGCGTGTGCTTTAGGAGAAGTGCCTTCATCCTTCTTCCTCTCCTATTGTGTTAAGGAAGAGCCCGGCACTGATAAATGTCTCTATAACCTTGGCAAAAGTCACGCTGAATACATCCCCAGCAAGTTGGGCTGTCAAGCGAGAGGTTGAAGTCAAATGCACGGCCTCTGCTCTCAACAGCAAAACTGCTCTTTATCACACATGCAAGCTGGGAGCCATTCCTCACTGACAACTGCTACGAAAGCTCAGGTGGAACATATTTCAAACTGACGGCAGTTGATGTACATGTAAAAAGTGACAATGTCGCACAAAACCGTTGAATTTCGCATAAACTGCTGTACTTTTAATTACTCTGTAAAAGCCATCTAATCACAACGGACACCGTGCCATGTCATAATGAAGCTTGGTTTCTTCTACACGTCCATTCAGCTGTGGCCCAAAAAAAAAATCAATCCCGTGCTATTTAATTAAAGGCCAAGCTCACGTTACATCGAGTTCTTTCAACCACACTGGTTGTGCAGCAAGCATCTGTTTTGCTTGAGTGTTTGTATAGCGGGGGGAATACTTGGCATTGTTGGCATTTATTTGGATGTGTGACCTTTTTAACATGCTTTCAATTGGGGGTGATCGTGTTTTCTCGCTGAAGCAAAGGTTTTTGTGGAAATGCCACCGAGTGGCAGCGTATAATGGGAGAGTAATGGGGAGGTAGTTAGATATGTCTCTGGAAGACAGATAAGGTGCACATGAGAAGGGACCCTGCTCACAGAACAAATCAATGGATTAAAGGGTTTTGTTTAGCTCCACCCATGGATTTCTCAGACCTGTACGAGTGTGTGTCTGGTCAGTGTATCATAATTTATTTCTTACTGATGTCGTTTTTTTTGACAGCAGCTTCTTCTGAAACAAAGAAAAATCGCACTAGCTGATGGCTTCGCATATATGGTGCAGTTTAAAACTGGTCTATCTTCATCCTCACACATTTCACACCTTGTTCTGTCTGGACCTTCACACTTTTCAGTTTAGTATGAATTAGAAGTATCAGGTGTGAACAACAGACCAAAAGAGTTGGTTTTGATCTGGATCAATCTAAACAACAGGTTGGTTCATTTGCGGTGTGGAAATGTTGAGACGGCATTAATAACAGCAGAGTGGAAGCGACTTGCAGGATTGCTTGTAGACTTTGCCACTGACGATAAAAACTGTTTACAGTGAACCGTTTTATTCATTCCACTCAAACAGAAATGCTACCACCCACCGAATTGACTTCATGCCGACGTCAGATCCCCGCCCATCTACAAACCAGTCAATGTCAAGTATAAGTCGATGAAGACCAAGGAGGTGATGACGACAGGATGTATGTGTCTCATGCAAAAAGCCTTTGGTCCGCTCCATACATTTTAATATGAAAACCAAACTTACCAAGTCAAATGTTTGCATCATAACAAAGCCATTGACCTTGGTTCTGACCTTGGTCTAGACTTTCAGGTGTGACAACAAGATTCACAAATTTCTTCAATCAACAGTCGGATTAACATTTCTACTTTGTACAACAGCAGCAACTGACTGACATCACACCAATACTGCAGGTCTGATGTTGTAAACGTATTAATACAGAGTGGAAGAGTAGCTGCAGATACAGAAAGAGCTACACATGGTCAATAAGGTTTGGTCTATCAACACATGATGCAACACTCGTAGGTACGTTTCTTATTTATCGCTCTGTGTGTGAATGTGGGGGCCTTATTATTATTGCCTGAGTTTTATGAATAGTGCCATACAAAGATTTATTGATGATATTGTTTGTGAGCCCTGAGGGGAATTTCTTTAAATTTGGTATAAACATTTTCTTAGCCTTTTTTTAGTGGTCTAAGGTCAAAGGTCAAATTGAAAGTGACCTCCTGTCTTGTGAATGCAACATATCAGCAATAACCACAGGGATTGTTTTTGTTTATGTTTGGTATCAACATTCACTTGGACTCAACAGTGAACTGATTTGAATGAGGTGGTCAAAGGTCAAGTCAAGGTCACTGTGACTTCATAATACATACTTTTATCTCTGGAGGAACATGTTGGAATTTTACACAAACGTTCGCTTGGACTCAAATTGACAAGACTTCGGTCAAAGGTCGAGGTTCCTTTGACGGCAAAGAATAACATTTACGGCCCGAACTCAAGAAATCACACAAAATACAATTCCTTAAAGTCTTCGATGGAAGGATATGTGAGTCCATATGTATGCAAAAGGATAAACTGATCAGATTTTGGTGGTCAAAGGTCACTGTGGCTTCATGCAGCACACTTTTGGCCACAACTCAAGCATTCATAAGCTAATGTTATATTCAGTATTGATTGCATACTGTACATAGAGGTGTAAAGTTCTGATTCATACAGAGGGGGAAAGGCTGACAAAAACAATCTGCTGTGTCTTTCAATGCAGAGCTGCTCTTTTCAGTCTGCACAGGACTGTTGATAAATGCTCTACACTATTAATGCACGCTGGGAGATACAGGTGAGTGAACAGCCCGAAGCCATACATCCCAGCAAACAATCAAATATGCATTCAAGAGCTGTCCATAAACACAGAGCTGCTGAGGCCTACGCTATGATAAATCCCTTTTGTGATTTGCTACACCGTATAATCAGATCCTTCTTTTAAAAGTCTATCAACTTTCAACAGATATTCCTGTTGCTGTGTAAAATATAATACATTATTGACACAGTCATATTGTTGCACTCCTGTGTGATTAAGTTCCCCTGAAGCATTCAAGTCTTGCTCCTGCAGACTACTGGAGCCGACATGCTATTTTCACTTTTGCTTTCCACCTCCACACCTGTGTTGTCAAGGGCACAGTTGGCTTTCATAGTTTTATTTTATAAAGACTGTTCTTGCCATTCGCATCTTTTGTAATTGCACATCTTTGACACGAGGCATGTTTGAATTCCAATGTAAAATGCTGTCATATATCCATCAGCATTATACTTAATTATCTTTATTCAGAATCACTTTGTTTACTTCACTTTATCTATAATGCTCACACACTGATCCGCAGTCAGTTCGGCTCGATGAACAAAGTTCTGTTGATTGCAGGATACTGCAACCCTCTGTGAATCCTCCCTCGCATCACTCAATAGTGTGTGTTCTATTGCTTAAGAGCCACGGGGACTTTTGATCAATACTGTTTTATACACAAAATATTAACAATAAAACTTTTATTTATTTATTCATTACTTTCGCACAGCGTATTTTCAGACCCCAGTGCAGTGCCCTTTAAATGGTAGATATAGGTCAGGTTAGAATTAGCATGTTCAGGTCTGAAGGTGTAAATTCGCCTGGTGCGGCAATTTAGAGATCAAGGTAAACTAAAGTGCAAAATTTGACTCACCTTGGGTTTCTATGCCCAATTTCATAAAGCAATGTGTCAATTTACTGTCTTTGTTTTCATCTCAATTACTATAAGAGGCCTTTAGAAAAGGTCGCTCATAATGAGCATTCAAGTTTTGATTTGTGTTTGATGAAGGAGCAGGAACTATGGGGGAGGAAACCGCATTGACTCCCCATTTATCAAATGCGCTCACTAGATAGACAATATCGATCTGTGATGTGGGAAGGTAAAACCAGTGGGAATCTCCAGGCAATCTCTCTTTTATGCATTCGCAAACCTGCACTGCAGTGATTTTTTTTCTTCTCTAATAGATGCCGAGGTTGTCAGAACTGTCGAATCAGTGTGTGAGTGTGTGTGTGTGTGTGTGTGTTTGTGTGCATGTCTGTACATTTCTACACATAAAAGGTTTCATGTTTGTTTACAAATTGATTGTCTGACCATCCCTGTTACTCCAGCGCTCTGGATTTTGTTCTGGCTCTGTTGCATCGTCACGTCCCCTGATCTCAAGTTTGTTGGTGAAATATCAACATAGCCCGAAGGCACAATAGTCCGAGGTACAAAAATAAGACCCATGTTGCAAAAAAAAAAAAAAAAAACAGGATTCACGCTTCTGCTTCTTTGCCCTCAGTGACATCTTGCCAAGGACAGTGACAAGCGAGGTAGCAGCTAATTGGGACATATTTTGGGTCTGCAGTAGAGAGCCAATGCCAAAACTAAGGTTATCCACAGCTAAACTGTGAGGCTGCAGTTAAGCAGGAAATTGACAGTCATTTCTTTCTCACTTGCACATTTGGCTGCACACGTTTTCCACTGGTAATGGGACTAATAGGATCCACGTGATGGACATTTGTAAAACTCTGTCTACCTTCTGGCAGTGGTGAGGAAACTAATAACTGTCGTGTTATAAATGATTCAACCTTTTACACTTGTACACATTTTCTATACACATGATACATTTTCTTTCATCTGATGACATAACCTTCTTCTTTTTTTTTTTTATATTTCAAGGCTTAAATGGAAGTTTTGGTAAATTGCACGTCATCAGGGCATTATTACATTGTGCTATACAATTATACAACGTGCTTTATTGCCAAACCCAGAGCACTGCAAACTCCAGGAGGCCGTGGAACTCCTAGAGATGGTCGGCAGGGTGCTGAGGTTCCACGCATTTGTAGCGAGCACATTATGGATCACCTGCTGCTTTTTAGTGTGCTGCTCTCCCAGCGTACAGCAGTGTTTGAGCCTAATGAGCCCATTAGGGGGCGTAGCCTGTGTGAAATTCTATACATTTAGGGCCCTTTTTTTTTGTGTGAATCATGACAACCAGTACTAGGCTCAGGGGGAGTGTGTGCGGGAGTGTGAGGCAGGATTTTGGCTGGAGGCATGTAGCGCGCTCATAGAGAGCATGGTAATGGTTTGGAATTAGGAAGAATACATTATCATACATTACTTATCAACGACTGCGTTAGTGATTGTTAGGGACTGGTACGATTCACATCAGCTGCTCTTATTCTGTGTAAAAGAAAGCAGTGCTCTCCCAGCCCTAACATACTGACATATTCTCCTCCTGAGGAAACTAACACATGCAGACACACAGTTCACCCAACCAGCCATGCATTATCCATACAGCTAGTCCTGTGAGGGTCACAGGGGGTCACATAGTTTGAATTCGAGGAAGAGTTTAGAAATAGTTTTTGGTTTTCTAGCTTGGAGTTTGACCATTTGTAAATGTCCCTTAAATGTAAAGCTATACATCCAGGAGAGGATTAAGCCAATAGAGGCTGGAAGCAACAGCCAGCCTTGCTTAGGTAAATGTAAGCTTAACTCCTTATATTTCCTTTTTTATGTCTGTACAAAAGCCACTTATAACTCAATTTTAGATTCATAGTAATGTCCTGGGTTATTTCTTGACAAGGTGCAATGAATTTTATAGCGTATATAAACAGAATTTCCCCAAAAGTTGAATTATTCCTTTAACTTTATGCAGCATTTCTCCCGCATTGAATTTCAGAGAAAATTTTTATCTGCCACATTATTCAAAAGAGGCGAATTATAAACAGGCTATTTCATGTCTATGCTTTAGGTTACTTTTAAAAAAATCGCACTTGCTACAAAATGAAACGGTTAGACACAACTTTTATTTGGTCAAATTAAATGAGGGAGATGCTGCTGCAGTCCCACAAGCCATTGTTTTTCAATTAGAAGAAGAGACGAGGGGAGTGAGTGGGTGGTTTAGAGAGAAGATATAACTTTTTTTATTTTATTATGATTTTTCACGGACGCATGGGCTCATTGGACACAGATCGTGCACAGCGACTGAACTGTGTGTGTCCAATGTGTCCTTTGAAACACAACCGACCACTTTCAAGTGCAATGGTTTGCAGGCTGCACTGCAGCAGCCTGGAGGTGGATGAGAACACCTTCCACCTTGAAATGGCTGCAGAGATTCAGGTAAGACCCTAATACATCATGCAGAGGCCAGCTAATTTTAAATTCTATCTCACAGCAAAAGTTGTGGGTCATGGAGCATCTAACTAGGACAAAGATTTATGTTCTTAGTCAGTCAGTTGGTTTAATTTAATATTGATGCATTAATATAAATGACACAATGTCAACATTTATAATGCTGACTGCTATTGAACACGAGCCTTCTTTTCACTAAGGTTAAAGATAAATAAATTGCCATGGAGATAAGTGAGGCACACTGCATCACTTGTGGTAGACGGGTTAAGAATGGGTCGGGCCCATTGTTTGCAGGCTTTGACGAATTGGATGAATTTGAACCTTCACAGAAGTAACAATAGTCTGTGGTGCTCCTTTCTACAACCCATCAGCCGTGTCCCATTTCGGGGGCTGCATCCTTCGGAGGACTTGGTCTAAGAAGGCCATGCTATCGAAGGGCAGGCTGAGCCACAATAAGACAGTCTGGTCTCAATGTGCATGCTGTGATAAAGCGAATAAGCTATGCAGCCAGCCGAGGTGCAGTAAGTGCAACGGCTCAAAGAGGCCAACCATGCAACCGAAAGAGCGGGACATGGCGGTGACGCAAAGATGAGACCACACTGTCTCATTCTAGTTCTTCCTTTACGGTCTATTAAGGCCAAAGGGTTCTTAGAGCCATCGTTAGCTACTTAGAGCCGCTGCACTCGACTGGCCACATAGTTAGCTGTTAGCTTCAACACTGCACATGCATTTAAATCCCAAGGAAGGATCTACCTGTTTGATCCTTTGTTGTTTAGGAATGGGAGGACACAATTGTTGGCCGAATTTGAAGGAGCCTTCGAAACCAGGCTACAAGCGATGGTTTGATGCCAACAGTCTACAAACGCAGCCTCCAAAGGACGCTGGCCCCCTGAGTCGGGACACAATTTACAGTGACGCCTTACTCTGATTAGCTAGCAGTAGTTGCTAATCAGTAAAAGCCCTGTTCTACCCTGCATTTAACGCCTGTGGTCAGCTTAACATGCAGTATCATGAATCAAGCATGATTTCATTGGAACAGGCACCAAGTCCCCATTTAATACACATTTAAAAGAAAGAGCAAATTTCACTTTCTCACTGAACAACTGGAAAGGGACCTAACTGTCCTCGTCTATACATTATCCAATCAGCTATAGTGCAGCCCATAATATTGCAGTCATTATCTATAGTCCCACTTTTCTACTCTAATGGGCAAAAAGCCCTCTCAGAACTGAAAATAACAGACTGACTGAAATTAGTGGTTATAAGAAAATAACATGTTGTCACACCACTAGAAAAATAAAAGAAAGTGAGGAAGGCAATTATGTGGACTGTGCATTAGAGCTCTTAACCCACTGAATGGACGGACATGAGGCCCCAGTGCTTCACCGCGCCGTGAGCAGATGTGATCACAATGGCCATTTCTGCTTCACTTATCTTTGCGTTTGACGTTTGAAAAGAAAATGAGCCTTTGTCTCTTGAACGACAATATTTGGACATATGCTGCGGTGCGGTGAAGTTTCTAAGGCTGTGTTTTAATTAGTAAACTACAGCCAACCACATGATCAAATGTTAAGAGTGACTTAATTAATATTAGGTGGCAGTCAGCCAAATATCTTGCTAAGTAGCATTAGAGGATACCGTGGATTTAGTAGGTTGCAATTATCAAGTCATTAAGCAATATAGGTGAAAGCACATAAGTAAATTGTGTTATTAATTTCCTTTACTCACTTGTGCCAAGAAAATAAAGTTGCACTACAACACATAGGAGTGTGAATAAGAACAAATATGTGCTGAGAAAAAACGCAAATACTCGTAACTTTTACTTTCTGTAGTGGAATCGCTCAGTTTGCTTTACTGTACGGATGCTGGAACAGTGACCAGAAGCTGCAGCAGTGTGTTTGTAGGCCATGAACGTGCAAACGGATTTATCCTGTAGAACAAATTTTGACTCTATATATGGTTCTTGTGGAAATCTGTAATGATACGTAAGAATACAAAAATCTATCCTCTGAACATGTTATTCTGAAGACTCATGGAGCAAAAAAAATGGTGTGTGTGTGTGATATTTACACATAACTGAGCATGAACATGTTGGGCTATCATAAATAATAAATAACCCCCCCAAAAAAATCTATATATAAAACTTGGAAGACTGCAGTAAAGCAAAACAAGAAAAAAAAAAAAATTGTTTATGTCCAATGTCCATTACAAGTGTTGGGCTGAGCTTGGTGCCAATGCATTGAGGCGTCATTACCTGATTGCTGCCTTGATTTGATTTCCAGCACGGGGGTACATCTGTCATCTGTCCCCTCAGTCTCTGCAGCAGCTGCCTTCATTCACATCTCACTTGATTTACCTGATGTGTCTATCCCCGGAAAATATGTTTCTCAGCTTCATCACTTCTCAAACATCACAATTTGGGAAGAAGAACTTAGCGGTTTGAACGTTTTCTAAAAATGTTCTCTCGTACCCTGCGGCCCAAACCGATGCTGATATTTAATGTATTTTTCAGAAAGCTTACTGATCAAAAGAAATTAATTCCACATGAAAAAGTAAGGGGAAGGCATCCTCTTTGCTATAATGAATCCCAGCTACTTCAGCAGATTAATTAATTTCCTTCCCTGAAAGAATTACTTTTTCTTTTTTTTCTCCTTTAAAAAAAACATTTCCTTATATTTTCTGACACGGGCTCAGTGGGTCGTTGTTTCGGGGTCAGAGAACATTTGCAGACTGATAATCTGCACCTATGAGGCAAGAAAAGGGCAAAAAGCTGTGAAAGAAAAAGAAAAGTTTCACCGATGAATTCAAAGCAGACTCGAAGCAAAGTAAATTTGCAATATTTTCTGAGAAATGTGAGAAAGTGTTTCCTCTTAGTGCCACTTTAGATGTTTTGGCCAGAGGCTGTCTCTGTAATCCCCACAATGGTTTCTCAGTTACGGCAAAAAAATAAGGAGAACACTGTCTACAACACTCAATTAGGATCAGACCTAAGGACATAGATTTACATTAAGTGTTTTTCCGCCAGAACTATAAGACGTCAATATGATTTACAGCCGGATGACCTAATTCCCTGTGATTGACGTGGAGGTTCAGGGCACAAAGATCAAATGTGTCTCCCTGCTTGTGTGATACTTTTGCAATATTTGTCTATATATGGTCAGGATTGCTGGTTTTGTAGACTGACGTTTTAGCAGCGAAACGTGTTTCCGTCACAACACAGCTCAGACAGTCTGAAAACTGATCTTATGATTTATGCACGCCCCCACAGGAGCACAGGGAAAACTGATTTGGAAGCATCCTCACAATTAAATGAAAAATCATAATGAATATGTACAATCGCTGTGAAACGCCAGCAGGCAGCCGATTAACATTTACATCCACAATTTTTTCTGTAGTTAAATAAAGCTTTGACATCAGATGTTTCTTTAACTCTTTTCTTTTTAAACGGTGGCCTCTGGAAAGATGAACATCTTGGACTTCATAATTACCAGGGTCTTGCCTTCAAACTTGAATTGCAATTGGGGGATAATGAAGTTATTGTTTTGTGTCGAGAAACAGAAAAAGAATCTCAAGTAATTACAGTTGAGCGATCATGCCAAAAATGAACAACTGACCTCAGTATTGAGACTAATGAAGGGTCTAATTAGTGCAGTAAAAGTACATTATATTGTCTTAAATTAGTTTGTGTGCACGTTACATTCAAAAACTTTCTTCTGAATAAGACCAAATAGACATTTATTATTACCCCGGCAGGGATTTTACACACTAGATCCAAATGTTGAAGATGTTGTAAAAAAACCCTGTGTCAGCCTGTTCTCTCTCTCTCTCTCTCTCTCTCCTTATAGCAAGCTATCAAATAATAATGATCACACACACAAAGACCAAGAAAATGAAGAGCGTTAGTGTCGCTGGAAGTCGGAGATTCAAAACATCAGTGGGTGACCCCTCGGTGGACTGAGATGCTTCAAGCAGAGTATTGGTATTTTTCTCTTTGGTCAGTCAGGGTGAGCTCTCCCTGCTCTCCGACTTCCCTCTGGGTTAAATGATTCGACCGCATCCAGTTGTCTTTGTGAGGATTTCCGCGAGGGGCAGCTGAGGACCCAAACCCAGGGCGACTCCGGTTGAGACGTGGGCAGCTGCCTGGTGGGGCTCCAAGTTATCATCTTCCATCCGAGTGGAGGTGGTGCATTCACAGCTCACAGCCACATGAAGCGAAATGGAGTCTGGCTTTTGTTCGATTTATGACGTTGCCAAGAAATGTTTTGTATCTGCGGGTGTGACGTCAGTGAAGCTTGCGCACATCAGCTCGGAGGGAGAGCTCGGCTCGTTTTCTTCATTGCGCGAACGTCATGGCAGTCACCTTGAGAATCCAGCTAAACCCTCCTCAAAAACCCTGGCAGTTCAATAAAGTGTTGAATGAATTTGACTGACAAATCAGAGCCGTGCATGAAAGATGTAGAGAAAGCGAGTTCTGAATCAATGTGTTATTTTGAAAACTTATTTGCGTAAGTCGATGTTATATATTTCGTTTTTTCCTCTGATGGGATTTGCTGAGGTTTCAAGTTGACTGTCAGCTTGACTCCTTGTCGAGGAGCACGGACTACAGGAAAATAATAGCCTCACGCAGCTGAGGATGGCAAAAGAGACATCTCTGGAGGGTTCAGGCAAGGGCTCACCTTCCCTATGGGCAGGCACGGACCCGACAGGACAACTCTGTCCTCGGTGCAAAATTATTTTTATTTATAGGCCAGTCGGGATAATAAATGTCAAATGAAGGATTTTGTAAAAGGTTAAGTTATAAGTGGTGAATCTGTTCTAGGGCTTGATTTACCTCCGCGGCATTACAGAGACGAAACAGCAGCCTTATCGTGGTCGCGTGTTCGGTCGGGCAGTGCTCTTAAACTGAAACAAGTTGAGAATTCAGTCAGAGCAAAGCCACACGTCATTGGATATATATTGAAAATTGACTCTTGTTTAAGCACTTTTCTGTATTTTTTGTTATTTAGTAAGTGACTTTTTTCTTTTTAAAGACTATTGACAATGTGGTGTTTTCAGTTTTAATACATGTAATGTGGAATTAAAACAAATGGCATTGGGCTGCATGTCTATGAGATGGTGTACAGCGTCATTAGGCAGCCTAATGCATTTCTGAGACACAAATAGCGAGAATGAACCAGTCGAGGCCTAAGTTATGTCTGTGTGCGCTAACATCACTTCAGCTCTTCTCTCTGAAATTCAAGAGTTAATTACAGAACTTTTAATATAACAAATGAAGTTGAGGATTGGTGGTCTGTTGCCTCTCGACATCCCATAACGCTCTGATTAAAAAAAATATTTTGGGAAACCATTTGGGCAATCGGAGAGAATAGCAAATCACAGTGCAACCCATGAAGCAGAGCAGAAGAACACTGACTCAGGTTCAGAGTTATTAAACGTATTCACCACTTGAAATCAAACGGGAGCCTATAAACCAATATAAGGAAATGTGGGATAATTACTCCCTGTTTCAGGTGGATTTTGTATATTTGAGTTAATCTGTAGATAACTGTAATCTTTCATGTTAAGTAAAAACATGAATTTTCAATTAATCAGTCATTTAATTCCACGTGTCTCGTGTTGCACCCCTGAGGAGGGCCATGTTTTTTAGCTTTTTTTTCATGGATTGAATATTTTGCACTCAGGGAAAACTTTCCATTTTGAAGAGAAAAATAGAATAATCCAATTAAAGGTTTTGATTTGCAGTTAAACTGTATGAAACCAAAAGGGAGTTCGACAGCATTTACATTTTCATGCAATCATCAAACAGAATTCTAATAGGTTTATCCAATCATACAGAATCCCGTAATGCATTTTGTGCCATTTAAGACAATCTGTTAAGATGTATTTCTATAAGACACATTGCTTTGTATGCAAATATCCCCTAATGTTAATTCAGCTGACCTTGAGTTCTCTCCATCACCGATCAGTCTAAATGTTACAGGCTCATGTGTTTGTGAGAAGCAGGTTCAGGCTGCTCCTCATTATTGCCCTTGGAGCTGCATCTCTGGTGTCTGTGCTGTACGAGGAGAAGAAGTATCGATCCCCGGACACAGTATGTGGTGAATGAACGATAATGAAAGCTGCTGTGAGGATAGAGCCCGTTTTATCATAGAGAGCCTTCGCCTGCACTTAGGGACATTGCACAAAAGCTTATCAAAGAGCCCCAGACAGTATTGACACTGGGAATCATCTGTGTTAGAACTCCTTATTCTGCAATCATACAATCTAAAAAAATCCCAAACAAACCGAGATGACAACATAAAATGAGAAAACCCTTCAAATTTGTGATCTCCTTCTCACTTCTTTTTCAAACTGATCCGCAGATTTCGGATTGATACGTATGTGATGGGTGCTACTGGGAAAAAAACATGGAGTTGTAGCTTGTCATCATTTTAATGGAATACATTTCAGAACCTCTTGCTATTGGAACAACATTTATAAACTGCATCGTGTGCTTTAATGATCACAAATTGCAATTAATAATTATAGAATTTATATTTGTATTTTTGAGAGAGCTGAGAAGCTTCAGGAGAGAATACAGCAATAGTCTATGGAAGAATTCAAGCTAAATCAAAGAGGTGGAGCATTACACACACACACACACACACACACACACACACACACACACACACACACACACACACACACACACACACACACACACACACACACACACACGTGTATTGAGGACAGCATCAGCATAATTACTTAACTGCCATCAGTCAACCGCCCACATACACACTAATGGCATTAGTGCTAACATGTGTGGCGGTGTTGTGCATTACAATGACTGTATAAGCAATTCATGAGCTGTTGAGTTCCGTGGTAAATGCTACACAAAGTTTGACGAATCTGCATCCCGGCAGAGATACCGTTTGATACCAGTCTCAGGGAAATTCAAAGGGAATTAGTTGATGCTGTTCCCATTAAAAACTGATTAAGTGCATTGATTTCTAACGGCTTTCATTTGCAAGGGAAGACACGCAGATCATTGTTAAGGTGTCGATTTTATTTTCAGCTCGGAAAAAGACAGTAGGGACGTTAACGGAAAGTTAGGACAGCTGACTCAAGTTGATCTCAAAGTTCTCAACAATCAGGTTCACAGCAATGCTGCGGCCACACAGTGATTTATTCTGTTGTGCTCTGTGTCTGAGTATTATTATAATTAAGTGGGTTTTGTTTTGAGAATAAACATAGCTTATCAATGTGTTGACTGACTGCAGAGTCCCACGCACTGAACTGAAACAACAAAACGTTGGACACTACCCATAGTCCCCAGCTTGTATGTGAAAAATACACCAAACTCTCTCTATGACCAACAGCTCGGCTGATTCAGGCAACTTTAGCTGCAAATATCAGTCGTGAATACAAGCGACCGAAATAGGTTTTCGCCGTCGAGTGCCTGGGCTCAGCCCTGAAGAAAGAGTGAGGAATTAAGACGTCCAGATGGAGATGGGAGAACAGATGCTCCTTCATGATGAAAGGGGACATTTGAGTTGGTTCAGGTATCTAGTCAGAATGCATCCTGGGTGTAATCCAGAGGTTTACCGGGCATGCTCTACTGGGAGGAGACCCTGGGGTAAACATGCTGGGGGGACTACATATTCCATCTGGCCTGGGAACGTTCCTGGAAAGCGTGGCTGGGGAGAGGGTCGTCTGGAAAACTCTAGTTGGGCAGCTACCCCTGTGACCTTGGCCTGGATAAGCAGTAGACAATGGACGGACGGACTATCAGTCAGTTATGCACTTCTCACAGGCGATCGTACCGGCTCACCAAAGTTACATAGAGAAAGAGGAGGGCAGCTCAGGATGAGGAGTGGGAATTGAAGAGGCACCATTCTTCCTATTCCAAGTCAGAACCATCAAACTAATCTTGAAGTTATTATTTTAAGGTACAAAAAGTTGCATAACGTAATTGCATTGTGGTTTGGAACGAAGTGTAAGCAGCAGTAATCACATGTATGGACCAATGTTAAATAGTTGATAAGGTTTGCAGCTCGTGAGTTGATGATTACTTATTCCCATTATAGACAAAGGATTTTATTCAACCAATATCAGGCCTCATCCACCATAAACAAGACCTGCTCTCGATATTCAGAATCCAGTCACACTCCTCAGGACAATGAAATGAGTTCATCTATAGAGAGTGGTGAATTTGTGGCACCCCATGAAAAATGATAGCCTGCCAACAGATGACGCCGGCTGATCTTGACCTTGGCACGCCGTGTTTGACTCGCGCTTGCTTTGTAATCAAGGTCGCTATTTATCGTTGTCATTACTTTCATAGTAATTTGCAACTGCTGAGCTAAACAGTGTCAACTGGACGTTAAATATCGCAGGAAAATGTCCCCCCAGGGAAAAACAAGGAAAATGAAATAAAATATATATATTTGTTTTTATTGATAGAGAGTTCAAGGCTTATATTTGTTGTTATGCTACCTCTAAATCCTATCCAACAATGACAGAAGAAGAAGGAGGAAAAAGGATTGCAGGACCAGCATGGAAAATTAAAATTCAAGGTAAGAGACAAGTCAGTGCTCATCGGACAGTTTGCCTGCCAAAAACACGACACAATGCAAGATTGCTACAGCAATAAATGCTTGGCACCAAAAAGTGAACGCTGCCTTTGGCGAAAAATATGAGGATCTCACAAATTGCCACTTTAAATGAGACAAAATACTGCCACTTGATATTTCTTGAGTGTGTGTGTGCTGTGGTGTTTAATGCACCACCTGGGCTTCCCGAGCCACGGAGAGAACAGTTAGTGTTGCTGACATTTTAATATAATGCGCTCTAAAACAACAACGGCATAAACCACCGCTATAAAAGTTGCAGTGGAGGCATCACCTAACGCGCTGTCGCCACCCACCGTGCCTCACGCGCTCTGCACAGCCCCGAGTTAAAACGTATGCACACGCAAGCGGTCGGATCCTCTCGGCCAGGAGATCCACATATTTGACAAAGGACTTTAAAGCTAACAGCTGCTGATTAATCACGATGGGTCGAAATTACTGGCTGGCTCTCGACCGGCTATGGAGTCGAATGCACAGTGCACTTAGAAGCTCCTTTGCATGTGCTTGACAGCTGCATAGAGTAAGTGCCACTCCTGCCGGTTTGGCTCCATCTTTCTACTCATACAGTAAAAAAAAGCTTCTAAATACCATGTATCTAAAGTGCAAATTCAATTGTTAATTAACTGTCAGTGTGGCTCATGGGCCCCATCATTACCTGGCTTAATGTGTGTTTGGTGATCTATCAGTTCACTTCATGTAATAGAGTGTCTCCACATGTGTTTACAGTGACTACTTGCGATTGAATCCCACTTTCCTGCTCTACATGCAAAAACAAATCTCTGTAATTTCACTTTGCAGTAACAAAATGGGCTGTTTTTAGCCAGTCAAGGTCTGTTTTATTCTTAAAACTTATTATTGTATAATAATTGTGATGTTTTACGATGATTATTTCTTTGATATTTCATTTTATTTCATGTGGCCTCAGAGTAAACGATGGGAGCAGACAGAACAGAATTCTATTGATGGCTCTCGTGCTCAGCGGGGAGCAGCATTAGTTCTGCAATTGTGAGGTCTGAAGATGACTAAAGTGATAACGGGACAGAATAGTCACCTTCCACTTTTCAAAAGACGACATCCGTGAATCGAATAAGGAAGCAGATACGTCTCCGAGTGAACAATTTCCCCTGAAACACTCCCCGGAACACAAATCTAGAACCCGTTACCTGCCGATAAAGTACATACATTGTTTTGCTAAGAAATATTCATGAAAAAAATGTACACCTTTTTAAACATCCTCGTACATTTTTCAGAAAAAAGAATAATGAACTCACTCCAGTGTGCAGCAGAAGCAACGGAGACGCACATCCTCCCAGAACTGCACGAATTCTAACTACCCTATAAAACAGGCAGAATCATAGAAAAGTAAACACAGTTTACTGTAATGGTCGACATAAACCATGACGAGTTGTTTCTACATATCTATCAGTGCACTTTATAACCACTTATGCTGCCCACTGTTGCTCTCAGCATGGGGAGGAAATCACACACTTAACATTTGTTGCAGATCTACAAAAAAGTAGAGGGGAAAACAAAAATCATCGCTCATCAGCCTTAGTTTTGCCATAGCTGAATTTGAGCGTCTATCAACATTCCTGATGATATTTATCCTACACTGGAACAGATATACACACCTCAGAAGTCATTGATTTCCCAAAACCAAAGCACTATAGCGTCTACTCTTAAAACTGATTTAAAAGTGTTACCTAAACAGATATGACGTATTGCAGAACTAATACCAGAAACAAACGATATCCGGTTATCTAAACAATGCAAAGATATCATACCTGTTGTCCGTCCAGCTAAGTTTATATAACAGTTTTTAAGTGTGTGTGTGTGTGTGTGTGTGTGTGTGTGTGTGTGTGTGTGTGTGTGTGTGTGTGTGTGTGTGTGTGTGTGTGTGTGTGTGTGTGTGTGTAGCATAGATGGACCTAATCTGTAATTTTGCATACCCTGACCCTTTGCATAACAAAATTAATCTTAAAATGATTATTTACTGTGTTGAATCTCCAGAGAATCCCAATACAAGGAGATGATATTATGTAAATCAGGCCGTAACCAGGAGCTTGCAACAAGTCAGCCTCAGACTGCATTTTTACATTAGTTTCTATGTTTGGCTTGCATCAATATATTATTAAAAAAAATTCAAATCAAGCTATGTTTCCTTCCTATTATTGACTTAACTGGGTTGACAGGAACTTTTCTTGAGTCTTCACTTGAGTGATTGGGTTGTATTGTATGCAAACAGCATTGCATCAGAAAGGTCTGAGCAAAAAACAATTTAATGTGATATTCGAGGTAGGTTGTGCTGTGTCTGTTTTTTGTGCGAGATGTGCTTTTACAAATTCAGTTTTTAACCCCAAAATCCAGACTATGCAATCACATTTCTAAGCCTACCAGCCCTGTCTGTTCGGTTTTGAATCTGAATTGGTGAGGTCTCATGATGTGAACTTGCTTCCCAGTAATGTCAACTCCACTCTGAATGAAAAGCCCACTTTAAACCTTTTACTACATTTTTCTTTTTCTAGCTTTCATCCGCTTTCAGATGACTCGTCCACGAGGTTGAGTTCCAACAGCTCTCATAAAACCGTTATATGAATCATAGACGTTTCCATGACATGAACTCGCAAAAGCCAAACCTATGCTACTCACTTGAAAGAACACAACCTGCTTTTGAAGGTATTTAGTGGACTTTTAAGTGGACGGTTAAGGTAATAAGACTTAATAAATACACTAGATGTACTCAGAAGCTAAAGTGATAAACATATGAGACAAGTACTGTTTTAAGCGATTAAATAATGACTACAAAATAAGAAGTCTTAAACTCATCAGCTATACACAGAATATGATAATAGCAGTAAAGAGGCCAGTACAAATCTTTCTGTCAGTTGCTACACTAGAAATGAGGGGGCCCATCCTCGGAGCACCTGTCTTGTAGTTGTCAAAGGGGAACTTGACATTCATGTGTGGGTTTGTGTGTGTTTGTGTGTGTCCAGAATGTGGGTGTATATCTTCATCCACAGCAGCTGCCCCTCAAGCACAATGACAAACATGCTCATTCAAACGCTCTTTATGTAAAGCAGAATAGAGGAAAATCGGTTCTAGTTTCAAATGGAGGAAAATCCTATTTGTTTCTTGTTTTTTCCCTCTGTCCCAACAATACTTTGCACTAATCACATTAACACAGTTGACGTGATTAAGTTTAATAGACTTAAAATGGGCACTTTTATCAGCAATCCTGTGTGAGTCATCGTTTTCTCTTCACATTTAAATGTTGCGCATGCTGAAATGACATTTGTGAGGCAATTTGTTATCATATTTTCCTTTATTAATGGGATTTTTCTTCACGGACGTCCATAGTATCTCACGGGCATTTAATTATATTTCAGTGTGTTTGTTAAAAAGAGCTAATCTAGCTGTCATCATTTTTTTCATAGAGCGGTGACTTCTTCATTTGACGGTGGAAAAAAGAATGTCACCGACTAAATCAAACGCTCACCTCTAAATCGACAAATGTTTAGTAAGGTTCCAGAAAAGTGGTGTAAACGGAAATTAAGTCTTAAATGCTTAAATGTCCCATTCAGCCGGAAAGAATGTGCTTCACAAAGGAGGCATAGTTGATGCACCCGTTGGCATCCTCCTGTCCAGCCATCAGCCTGTCCACCTCGTCTTCTGTCATTCTCTCTCCCAGTGTTGCCAGCACATGACGCAGCTCCGCTCCCATGATGGTGCCGTTGCCCTCCTTGTCGAAAACCCTGAGCCCCTCCACAAAATCCTCGAAATTGCCCTGATCTTTTGAACGGGAGATGTGTTGGAGCATCGGCAGGAAGGTCTCGAAGTCCACCATTTTCGTGCTCATGTCCTCCGGCTTTGGTTTCCCGAGCACTTTCAGCACGTCGGCGTTAGTAGGGTTCTGGCCCAGAGCTCGCATCACGTCCCCGCATTGGGCGAAGGTGATCTTCATTTCCCCGGTGGGTGTGCGGTCGAACAGGGTGAAGGCCTCCTTGAACTCGTCGATCTGGTCGGAGGTGTACTCGAGGGTGATGCTTTTGGGGTCAAAATCTGGCTCCTTGGGAGCCTCCGGCAGCGGCTCTGGAGCTGCAACTTGTTTAGCCGGGGCCACATCTTTCTTGGGTTCTGGCTTTTTGAGCTCAGGCTTCTTCGGTTCAATCTTCTTGGGTGGCATCTTGTGAAGGGATTCGGAGGTGAGCTGGTACTTGCCGAGAAGCACGCGAGTGTCTGAGAGGATTGGGGGTGATTCCCAAGCACGAGGGGCCACCTACTATTCCAAAGCTTTTATATGTGCTTTCTCTCAGGAGCCGGATAGCAATTTCCAATGGCACACTATAAAAGGAAGAAAACCGAAATAGATCCCCATAGCAAGTGATGTCAACATTAAGTATTGTTCTCAGCTGCTGTCATGTAGCCGACAGGGCTATTTGCTGTCATTAGCGAGGGTCCAGTTGCATTAGGCTGAAAATGTTCTGTCTCTCTGATGGACAAAGGGATCAGAGCACAGCCAGTGTATCAGCTCATGAGGGAGACAGACCAAAATAGCTTTGCTCGCTAACTGCTGAAAGTCTGGGAATCACTGGTTTCTGGAACAATGGCTTTTTCTTTCCCAGAGCATTGTTGAAGCTACCTCAGGAGCAGTTATGTCTTTATGGCAGAGGTCTCAGGTGGGCTGAGGACACTTAGGGACTTATCATTATGGATTATTTTATAATAAGAGAGGGACATTCTCCTTTTAGACAGGACGATGATAGGGCTTTAGGGAAATGCATTAAATCTGCCTTGCAATTCCTGCTATCACTTTATAGTTTTGAAGAGACAGAATGTCTGCCAAACCTTTTTTTCAATGAGAGATATGTTTTGATAGTAACAGTGCTCAATGATTCGTACAGGGAATTTGGCAATTTCTCATTTCCCAGATAAATGAGCTTGCGTTCTCCCTCCTGTCGCTGAATAGCTCAGAGTACTTCACCGTATCTAGGAACCTGGCAAACTCGCACGGTCCCTAAAGGCACTTTTAATTAATATTTTATTAAATGGTGATGTACTGGAAAGGTCAATGAGTTAAGCCCATAAATAAGAAAATGTGCCAGTGTGCGTCAGTGACAGCATTAACCATGCTGTTGTGAAAGAATATCAATGCGTATTTATATTTCAAACAAAAAAGTAAAAATGACATTACATAAATTCACATGATTTCTGACTGTTTTATGATTACATTGCTTTAATCAAAAACACAGTTATTCATATTTCTGACTGACATCATCCTGCGTGGTTCAAATCTCCATGCAGAGTGTATTTTGCAGGGTTACAAGGTGAAGGCAGGGAAAGCAATCCCATTATGCCGCTACTTTATAAACACATAATGTGTCACTTGGCTTTATGTAGATGGCTGTTGGGTAATTCCCTTTAGTGAATAATAAATTAACCAACAGAATATTAATTTCATATATGGGACAGCGAGTGTATGGAATGTGCGGTTCTCTGTCGCAGTCTCAATCAGTAGTATCTTTAATTTCATGCAGGCATCACAGTCTATCAACTAAGTTTAAAACAGCTAGAGCTTGTCATGCGATAATCACATTTAGCCCTTCTCCATCTCCATGCCAGTCCCCCCTTGATCCATCACTCTCCAGCCTGAAGTCCTTGGACAGTGTTCTTTCAGTGTGCAGATGTGCGAGTGTGTGCACGTGCGTCTGTATACTTGTCCTTAGCCTGAGATCATTATCTCCCTTCTCTTTGCTTTTTTTTGAGGTCACATGGCTTGTAAAAACTGACAGCTAATTTGTCGTCCGCTGGCGTGTACGTGCATGCGGGTACGTGCACATGTGCGTCTGAGAGAAACAAAAAGAGTAAGACCTGCAAGACGGGCCAAACAGAATATTTATCTTCAAACACCATACACTATATGTAAGATTCCAGGTATTTCCCTCATGGCTACCACTCCAAAAAAAAAAAGAGAGAAATGATGAAGCGCCTCGATGCTTTACTTCATTCCCCATCCTCTTCACTTGGATGGGTTACTTACTGGTAATCATTACTGTCATTTTGCTGGCAAAAAAAAGGTTCAAATTAATCCATATATATCAATCATACCCACTTTCCTGCCTAGAGTAATTGAATCCTTTCACATTCATGGTAACCTCAAGGTGAGAGCCGCTGCTGTTTGGCATCTTTACATTGCGGCAAAATGAAGCCCCGTGTTGGATGGGAGTAACTTGACATCAGACCTTGATGAGAGCCAAACAAACCACGGCAAGGTCGGTCTAATGTTTCGGAGCATCTGACCAAAACTCTGTAGCGTGAGCCTCGTCGAGCTGTCAATCGGCTGTGCACAGATGTGCCGGCAGGACGGGTCAGAGAGGGACGGAGTATTATTGTTCCTGCTTATTTGTCGAGCTCATCAAACAATTGCTTCAATCGGTATCACAATGCATCTGCAGTCAAACAAGTGGCAACATCGTTATGATCTGTAAAAAAAAAAAAGTGTCAGCTGTCAGTTAATGTTGAACTTAGCCGATTTATCGTGGATCTTAAAAAAAAAGCATCTTTTATTTTCAAAGGCTTCACTTAAACGGTGTCACATTACAAATGGCTGATTATGTACTTGCTCACATCTCGAGTGTCTTAGATGTGAGGAGAAAAACAAAATGATTATTCAATAACCTGATAAATCTGAAACACCAACGCTCAAGACTGGACATGATGTTGAATAGCACTGTGTTAGATAACTTCAACTAAGGTCACGAAGCCAAATTCAGCCGTGCATAACAATATTTGATCAAATGCAAGTGTCCCCGGGAGCCACGAACCCAGAAGTGTTCCGTCGGTTCGTAGTGATGATGCTGTTACCACGGATACAACGGAGAGACTCCTGACAACTGCAAAGACGGATGACAGTGATAAAATCCTGGATGGCAACATAATAATGCACCATGGGATATATTTAAAACAAGAAGTGACTTCATGTGTACAATATTAGATATTGCATTTATTTAATCGCTGTTCTGTTGAAGATCATATCTGGGGAAACATAGTACAGTCTCACAATTACTGGATATTGATGTCCATGCTTCTGTAATCCATACAGGTTTACCATTTTACTCAATAAAGGGTTCTTATATTGAGTTGTGAGACATTGATGTTCACGGTGTCACTTTGGTTTATTCAATAAGCAGGAATGTGGGTTAGATACTCGAGGTGATAAACACTTATAGGCTCTATGGCTCTTTTTTAGCCTCTTTGAGCACTTGGTTTTGGTTTTATCGCCCAAATTTCACTTTTCTTAACCCTGCTTACCTCAAAATAAACACATTGAAGACTAACTCATAATTACGACCTTGTAAGGAAGAGATCTGAATCATGGGGCTATTAAGATCTCTTCAATGTCAGAGTAATTCACGTTCAGCACATCCAGTGGTACGCAGCAAACAAAAACCCAGAGCCATTAAGTTCTTGTTTTTTTCCAGTGTTTTTATGCAGATTGAGAAAGGTACGTCTTGTTTGTTTGGGAATTCAATGAGGGACAATCTGGCTTAAGTGCTCTAGTTAGGGCTGATTGGGTAAATTGAAGTGTTTCACTTATACAATTTACAATAAAATGGCATAAGAGATTCGAAGTGTCAACTTAAAAGCTTGTTATGTGCTAAGATGTTCCATTTCAGATTTGTTCATTGTGTTTAGAGTATGTGGACTGCAGTGCGTTGGTGGGCTGTCCACTCACAACCGAGCTATTTCATGCATCTTAGCTAATGCAGTGAGTATATGTGATCATCCGAGACCACTTTCGGGAAGCTGGCTTTTCAACCATTTCCAGTAATACCGCCCCCAAGTGGCCTAAAAACACCCTGCAGCTTTTAAAAGAGGAGATTCAAGTTATTTTTCTTCTCTTTAACAATATTGTCTGCACTCTTAATTCACTGTTGCCTTTCTAAAGTTTCAAAGCACAACCATCTGAACTATCCCACCACCCTGAATTCCCTATCTAACATCAGTCATTCCCCTCCAACTCCGCTGGGTACCTCTCTTTCCCTCCAAACACATGTGTGGGCGAGTGTGTGTGCGCTTCCACGCCTATGTGTTTTCCACAGAGGTCTACAGAGGGCTTGTGTGTCCAGGCGAGGAGAGGGTGGTCAAAGACAGCAAGCCCCTTAATCCCAGAGATAACACCGGGAATGAGGGCAGGCAGACCAGCGGTCTAATAAAAGAGAGTGATCGAGACAGCGGTTACATTCCTCCCACGGCCGTGACGGGGTGTGACTCAGACTTTAAAGATTCGGTGTTTTGTTAACTGGCTAAAAAGGGAAGCAACTCCGAACCCGTTTCTTTTCTCCCGGAGCCCAATTGACTGTTGAAGTACGTGGAATTATTTCGCTCCTATCGTGTGATGAACAGAATAATAAAACTGTCCTCAAATCTCAAATTTTATTCATCCTGGACACATCTCTATATAAAGAGCCAAATACGTTTGTACATTTACATCTTTCTAAAAGTATGACCACAGCACCCAACAACGTTCAAGTAACTGTTGACAGTGAGGTATTTAATGCGTAAACATTAGTGCTCTCCCCCTCTTCAGCTGCCACTCCAGAGAACGGTAGCCTTTTCAACTCGTAGGAATTAGCTAATCTGAAATAGGGCTTAATTTCTCCATTTTAGTGTTTGGCAAACAAACTTTTTCTTACAGAGTCCAGTAATAATATTGCGTTGTTATAATGGAATAACTGTTACGAGGAACCAGCTTGCAGACATCTGTGTAAACAATTTAATTAAGACCATGTTTGATGAATTATAGCTGGTGAAGGCACTGCCTGTTCTAATACTTATGTTTAATTACACCAGACACCCATGTGTTCATTCTCTCTGCCCGAACCCCCCGCACTCTATCCCCCTGCTCACAATGAGAGAAATTGAAAAAAGAAAAAAAAAGAAAAGCTACAAAAGGGAAAGTACATTTCACACTCTACTGAAGCAAAGCAAGCAATTTGAAATTAATCAAAATACAATAAGTTTACAACATGATAAAGAGGTGCTGTATATAAAGTGAGGAGAGTCAATTTGTGATACCCCGCACTCGGTTCAGTAGTACGACGTTTAAAACAGTCGTGGCCAAGAATTTAACTACATTGTAGGTGAGATAGTCGAAATATTTACATAATAAATAAAAGCAAAAGTCAGAGTAACAAATACGCTTTTGAGAAAATGGAATTTGGAAAAATGTGGGACACTGCACACGAATTTTCTATCTTTCATTCACAGTTATAAATAGAAGAGACCTTTGTCATTAATAAAAAAAAAAAAGGTGCAGCATCCCTGAAGCCAACAAGCGTCGAATGCCAGCCCTTCTCATAACAATAGCACTGACGCATCCCAGTGAAACTTGAATCAGAGGGGAGCGCGGTTCATCAGGGTCAGATCTTCATATGTGATTCAGACAATCAGTGTATTGTGTTTCCTTTTGAGAGGCTCATTAGCCCGGTTCAGAAATCAAGCAGAATGATATTTCAGGGAATGTATCCCAGCGGCAGATCTGTAAAACCAAGTGATGGTAAAAATCCACTTGTTTTAATATCACTGCACTGAGGTGGCCTGCGATATTAACTTCCATAATAAAAATGTAAACCAACTGCAAACTTAAGAATATTGTAATTCCCAACTTTCTAAAGATCTGTTTTATGCTTTTAAATGTTTTGTTTAAATATATAATTCTCGTTGAATCTTTCGGAGCTCTGACAGATTTCACCTCAGAAGGTTTAGCTGAGGTCACAGTCGAGGGAATGTTAGTATGCACTGACTGTGACTGTAAATGTGATTAGCTTCTTTGACAGCACTTGATATAGAGCAGAAAAGAATGACTTGCATTGTTCCAACATGATCCTTTATACTCAACGTTGAGTCTATATTTAGTGCTATAAAAGATACCTATGTTCGTCCCAAACAATAGCTGGGGGATCACAGTGCACATCCGCCTCACTGGGAATGAGCACTATGCCTCCTTCTCGCGAGCTTGGCGTGGAATTCTGACGGGGAGATTAGGGAAGTTTCCAAGCTATTCATACCCCCCCCCCCCACCCCCTATTCTACACAGAGGACTTGGCTTGGCGGCAGAATCCTCTCCTGTTCAGCTGGACCGGTCTATTTCTGATGTGCCTCTGATGCCGTGTTTGGAGCGTGTCGCTGAATGGCTTGTACCTGTTTATCCCAGCTGCACACGGGCTTATGAGATGTTTTCCTCGAAGCTTACGAGGTGCTTTTCTCAGCAGGAATGCCTGAATGTTAAATTCAGACCCTTAATCCCGGGAGAAGTGGACTAAACATGTCTTCATAGCGCTTCCACTATCTAGCACAGAAATGTGCTCCATAAACTTTACCTTTTTGCTGCATCTTCTTCTAGTTCGCTCCTCCTCTCCACCAAGTCTGTGCTCAGGAGGCATGAATCCTGACAGAACACAGAAGAGGACACAACCGTGACACATGTCGTCGATGCACATAGATAACACAAATGTTATGTTGACAGTGGCCAGACACAGCTGGCTTGACAGGTGGTGAAATATTGACATGAGGCATTATAGTTGCCATGGCTACTGTGCCCATTATATCTGAATTCGGTCACTCCGCATTTCACACTCCAGTTGTGTTACAGCTGTTTTACTACACGAGGCTGAGGTGGGTCAGTGTTGAGACTCCACTGCGTCATTAGTTTGACGTGTTTATTTCTGACAGATTTGGCTTCAGACCAATATGTTTTCTGCGAGGAGCTCTTAAAGGAGAGTTGTTCAGTGGTTCGCTCTCCTGAATCCAGTGGCGTCAATATCTCATCATCTTATTCCTTATTTTCATCCAATTTAAGCTATTTTTCTCCTTTCTTTCTTCCTTTGTTAGTGGTCACCATGCGAAATGGCTGCTGTCTCAATTTCAGCTTAATGGGATCAGATAAATGTGAATGGGACCTTTCTTTAAAAAACATATTAATATTTTTTGAAAAAGTATTAAAAGCAAGGAACTGAGATAATATGTATTGATACAAATTAAAATGTTTTTAATGGCACCACAATGTCAAAAGGTAATTTATTTTATAATTTAACATTAGATATCAGAAGCTGTCAAAAGGTTTTTCCGAGGCGCAGATTATTCATTAAACGATCCAATAAACTTAATGGATAAAATTGAAATAATGACCATAAATAACTGTGCAGCTTACCACTAATGGAATAGAACAAACAACACTGAACATTGGCTATGATTGGATTTTTCAGAAAAGGACAATAAATAAATATACGGAACGCAAACTTTTTCATTTGGCAAACTTTCATTAACTCTCTCGACATGAAGGTCGAAGCCTGCGCTCTCCACCGCCGGTCAGTGTTAGAAGTGCTTGTCCTTCTCAAACCCCAACGTCTGGTGAGACATACTCAATGAGACAAGGTCAGTTGCCGGGCAACAGAGAGCCTTCATGTAGATATCACAGGGAGAACAGGGCCATGGGATGGTTTCATCTTTTTGTTCTGGTTTTTAGTCATCATATCTACTCAATTCCATCTTATTGTGTTGCTGCGTTCTTCATATTCATCTCTGTGTGTTTAAGTGTTGTAAATATGGCTTGCAGTGCTTTTAGAGTGGACTGTCTGCATGGACCTAAAGCTGCAGACCTAAAACTGCCTCATTGTTGGGTTCAGGCATGATGAGAGTGATGATTGGTTCAAGTTAGGGGAATTATTATTAAATAATAGTGAATGAACTGCATATCATGTGTGTGAATGCAGAATGTGATTGCAGACAAGCCCTTCGGTGTTTGTTTGCTTGCTGTTTGTTTCCGGAGGCGGCAGCTTTTGGTTGAGTGGATTGTCATGATTGTGGCCCTGTTAGTGAATTGACTCTGGGCTGGGCGGAGAATTAAACAGTCCAATCCAAATTCAGTTTATATTTCATTGAATAGTTTTATTTTTGTTTACTGGCCAGAGGCTATTCTTATTTGTTTTAAGTTCCATTCATATCATTTTTGAACTCTCTCTATTTGTGTGCGTTTTTTCTTCTAACCCCCTGTGCCTGTGTTGGTGTGGCCTGAGGATTTGAATACGTAGCACAACCTTTGGAAAGACACTAGTTGGTCTTTCGCCTTGTTGGCCTAAGCCACAGATTAGTCACTGACAGTTCAGCTGTAAATGGAAACAAAGAGCAGGAAGGAGGATATTGATGCATTCATAGTGGGAAGAATACTAAACTGGAGTAAGACTCGTCCCACGGAGCAAATTAGTGTGAGCGAGTGAAACCTTTCAATTCTTATGCTACTCAAGAGGCCATTGAGATCATCCGTTTCTGTAGTTGATATAGAAACACTGCAAACATGGGTCTAAAGTGAATGTTTCAATCTGACAATTCAGACTAACATGGCAGCAGAGTGAGGAAAAAACAGACATTTGAGTTTCTTGCGTGAGATATTTTTTTACAAAGTTACAATTTGTGCTTTTCTATGCTCTTTAAACAAAGCCTGTATCTGATCGTACGACATTAACATTCAACCAACCTTCTGTAACTGCTTGATTTTGTTCAACTGCTCTCATTTTCTAAACTGCTCATCCTGTAAATGTGATGTTGGGGACTGATAGAGTGCTTCTCCCCTGTAAGTGTTGCATTTTCTATTGCAGGGCTAAAACAGACTGACAAAAAAAAAAACAGCACTACACTTATGTGCAATTTAGAATTTACATATCATCCAACATGCATGTCTTTTAGGGTGGGAGGAAACAGGGGGAGCACCCAGAGGAAACACGTGGACAACATGCACAATCCAAAAAATAAAAGGGAAGGAAATTGTGAGTGGGGAATTCTGGGTTTCTCTCAGAAAGTGTTCACTGGAAAGTGGTTGCTTGACCTTAGAAGCTGACTTTCTTGTTCGGAGGATATGTGAAAAGGATGGTCCGTCAGGGCAGCAGCACCCCTCTGACTGCTCGGGAGACCCATGGGTGGCTGGAGTGTATGTGGTAGAGGCTACACTGCTTTTGATAGAATTGAAATGCAGAGTATGTCATTTCAGGAAATCAAGATCCGTACTTGCCCAAACTTAGAAAAAAAGGAAAACGGGCTTAGGTGTGTGTGTGTGTGTGTGTGTGTGTGTGTGTGTGTGTGTTGTGCTTGTGGCTCTAGCCGTTCTTAAACCGATTGTGCAATGCAACTCCACGTACAAGCGATGTTTTCACACCTCTAAGACAAACATGGGAAAGATGATTTGGTGCTCTGTTCAGCTGCCTGCCAAGTCTTGGAAGAAAGAATATGATCACACTACAGCTCAACAGGTATTGCTTTGTGTTTTTTTTATGTAAAATTGCATTTAGTAAGTGCTTTCTTGACATTTCCAATACCCTGTGCCCCTAAACTACAACCATCACTGCTTACATTGCATAAGTCCGTGAGTATGTAGTCAGACTGGCCCGACTGATACATCGTTTTCAATTCAGTCTTCAACCTCTCATATCTAATCTATCGCTGAGGATTTCAACAGGAATACAAGCCATCAATTTTATGGGAACTAATCAGTCCTCCTGCCCTTTACTAAGAAGGAGATGGACATTATAAATGTCACAAAGATAAAACACTTTAATTATCAAAGACTTAAATGAAATGATTCATCTGTGCCAAAAAAGCGGCGTTATGTCTTCTCATGGGATGTGGCATCAAATGTGGGTGGGGGGTTAATCTGCCGGTGTCACATCAGGCCAAAATCTCACTCATTAAAAAGGTCCCTCGCACACATTTCCTTTGCTCCATGGTAACACTGGCATCACTACATAGCGCCTGGGAAGAATTGCATTGACCAAATTCACTTGGAAAAAACGTGACACCCTGCATTCAGATGTCATATTTACAAAAAGGTCATTTAAACAATGTGGCCGGAACAGTCTTTGCGGTCTGGCCGTTGAAGTTCTGCCAGATTTATGTGCTTGTTCTTAGTGGCATAATTTCATAGAGGACATAAATGGAATTTGTATTATTTTTTCAATCGAGTAAGCAAGCTTTGCAAGTAATTCACATTTCGTAAATAGAAAATATGTGTGTGCCCTCTGTGTACACTCAGGAAAGAAAAGAGTAATGAAGTGAGGACGGGCCGTGGTCAAAGAATCTCTCGTAGATACACTTTGAGATTAGAGCTCTTCATAATGACAAAGGTTCAAATACCAACTAAGTTACATTACCAGCAACTACAAAAAGTGCTGCCTCCATTCAGGCCGGCGTAGCAGAAACTACTGTATATCACATTCACATTTACAGAGAACAGCTGTAGTGGGTTTTGAAAGACATTGCATTAAGCAAATAAAGACGATGAACTGAAAATACATTTTTGGATCAGTGAGAGGTACATTCTGTGTTGGAGCATGTTGTCGGCAAAAGCTGGGCAATATATCCCAATAAAAACACCCAGAGAACATAAAATAATCACAATGCCCAAACCGAGAAGTGGACATGTTTGGCTGAGCTGTACCAGTGACCCTGCAAATGCATCCATGAGCAAGTGAGCTACACCAATGCTCCGACAGCCAAGCGTTGGACCTTTTCCGATGAACTGTTGCTTTTTCAAAGTAATTTGGCTTGAAAAGTTAGCATTACGTCATCGGGAAGTGCAACCTGTCTCTTTTGGCTGCTCAGATACTCTCAGCTGCAGTGTGAGGTGTCTGCCTGGGTACATCCCGCCTGCTGACAACTGCGTGGCCTTTACAGGAACCCACACAGCCGAGTTAACGTTGGCTGACAACGCTGTTTGCAGCCTGGCACGAGAAATACTCTGCATCACCAAACGGATTTCATAACTCAGCTACGACCAAGCTGCCAACTGGAACAGTCAAATCTTCAATTTCCCACACCCCAGCTATGCACTTTTTGTTTAACCTGATCCAATTGTTTTCTTCTCTTGTGTTTTTGATCATAAGCAGTTCCTCACACAACTAATGCCAACACAGCTAGTAGATGTAGATATTTGCTGCTCCTAGCAAACAACAACAAGGATGATCAGCCAGAGAACCATTGACTGGAAAAGCCAATCAACACATTTACTTTCTGTAAGTAAGTGTTTTCAGGTGGTGGTTTGTATACATTCGGCTTTATGCAAACACATATCGAGTAGCTTAAGGAAGCGTCTAGAGTCTCATCCACTGGATCGAAACATTTGAGGCTTCATTTGCTTTATTCATGGGAAAGAAATCAAACGTGGCACAGGTTAGAAAAACTGTGTCTCGGGATACTCACTCAGAATCAGGCTCTGTTTCCCAACAAGAAAGTCACTTATCCACCATTTCGGCACAAGTAGAAAACAAATTTCACAGTGTGAAGATACACAAGTTAAATAAAGTGAGATGGCAAAACAAAGCACATCACAGACAAACAACTGTGCATGCTGCTGACAGCGCCTCTCATTTTTTTGCAGGGGCTCATGTCGTATCGATCACTTAAAGTGTGAGATTTTTATTGAGTTAAATGGAAGGCACGAGTAACAGCTGGAGCCACTGCATCAAACTGTAATGAGTGCACAAGTAAAGATGGAGATGATGATGAGAAACACAAAGGCCTGCTGGGATGTTACGCCTCTCTAAGGCAGCATTGCAGGACACAAACTAAAACCTACCACGGCCGCGTGCCGTGATAATGTTGGAGAAAGAGCCAAGCATGTAGGCAATCAAGTAGTATTATGTCCTGAAACCGTACGGTCAGCAATTCTTTAGTGAAAGTACAATTGGTGCAACACTTTCTCAGGTTAAGAGCACTTTTAATTCGGGCCATTTGTTTGAAAAATGTTGCTGATTTCGCTCGTTTCAGTTGCCTTTATCAGAGTGCTTCACACGCTGCGTGGACAGATTATATGCCCTTTTACCTAACTGGAAACAGTGGACCTTATCAGCGCTCGAGGACGAGGCTGGGTCAAAGAATGAGGCAAGCAGCGAGCACGACGGAGGAATATTAAACACACGTAAAAAACCAAAGAAATACACTTTTATCAAGAATGCTTCTGTTACATTTGAATGATGAATTATCCAGGTTTTGGAATACACAAATGCAAGCTATAAGGGCAAGGAGCATCGTTCAAGCATAGAGGAAGACATGCATTAATCAATACTGTAGCTTCAAACTAAATATGATGCAATGATGCAAAGTATTCATACGAGAATGCACGGCTATAAAAATTGGAAATCGAAAATTAGACCTCTCCAGCTTAATGACACGCGGATGGTTTTGTTGCAGCAGGGTGTTGCAACTGGGAGGTGAAACAAACAACCTGCTTGTAATGGAGAGGCAGCATGCTGGGAAATACTGCGACTTGCCAAGTGAAACGCAAACCGGAGGAAGGTTCAGGCATCACCGCACCACCACAACCAGTAGCAGAGAAAACTTGAACTATATAAGGTCACACACAACTGTAGATTGGAAAGTGTAGATTGCAAAGGTCGTCCTCTGGAAGATGCTGTAAAAAACACTCATCACCTTCACATGGTGAGCAGAAGCTGACACATCCAACAGCCACGGAGCAACATTATTCATTTGGAATCTCATCGCTGGGTCGTCTAAAAAAGTCCAGCATTCACATCTATTTTGGCTTAAATTCTGTCTCCACCAAACTTTCTCTCTAACTAGCCCATACTGTTGTCTTTCTGTTGCTTGGCGCTGGGCAGTGAGTATACATCAGAGCCTTAATAGATAAAAACACTACGATGGTGATGGTAAATTAAAGGAAAAAACATGAAAAACTGAAGGAGATGTCAATGCCCCGTAGCTATATGAAACGGCCTTCACGGTCCCCAGGTCTCAACCTAATCGGGAGAAGGGAGATTTTTTTGTTTTGACATGTTAAACAATTTTCTCCACAACCTTAATGAAAACAACAAGAGACTTGTAAAAATCAATGTGATGGTGCATCGAAGCCCTTCTGGAGGCGCAGGCCCTTATTAAAAACACTTTGGGGGTTTGTCCTTTAATTTGTCACCTGTCTGTGTTCATTAGTGCAGCTTAAACTCTTAGCATCACACGGTGGCCTTGGAATTGAGAGGTCGGACAACTCATGCAACATATTGTGCACCGGCATCTAATATGAATTAAGTTCCAATAACAGCTCCATTGTGTAAAGACAGAAGCATAAATAATATGCTCTTAAGCAGTTGGTCGACCCACATATCATCTAATTTCTTACTCTAACAGCTACTGTGTAGCAGTTACACAAAACTACTTAAACTTTCACGTATTCCAATTATCTAGTTTCTCGACCGCAGTGTTAATCATGTGTCACATGACATTTTGATGGCAGGGATAAGAGAAAGTAAGCTGTAAGTGAATGTTGAGCCTTAAACAATGTGCACCTGTCCACAGGCTTCAGCTAGTAAGCTGATACTGTTCATAGACAATATTCAAATGCTTCTGTGTGTGTATTTGAATCAAAGTGTAGTTTTGTGTTTTAGTATATATATATTTGTTGTGCTTTCATGGTTTTGTTGCCTCTTTATGTCTTTTTTCTGGTATAATCATCAACCTTGTTGGAACCATTAGACCTTACGGGGTCAAAGCCTGGTCCTAGAGAGCTTTCAATTGAATTGTGTCTGAATGGTGCTATAGAGATGTACCTGCCATGCCCAATTGGGATTTTCAAAGGCCCTATAGAGGTTAAGGTATGATAGGGTTTGGGTTTAAATAAGTAATGGTCATGGCTAGGGTTAGGTTAATGTCCCAAAAAGTGACCTATTTCTAAAACAGCAACGGTACTAGGCTACTAGGCTGACTGGAAACCTAGGTTGAAATGTCTGATGCCATGCTTTCAGTCAGTTAAATTTTATTTCCAGGACAGGAAGTACTTTCATTTATTTTGGTAAGGTCTGGATCTGCATCCCAACTGTTCCCCAATGTTCAATCCTTGAGCATCTTTCATTGAATCTTAACATGTTTCCTTCAGACTTATCTGTTTAAACTCACAGACTATCTATGTATTGTGTCTCGTCCCTTGAATAAACACTCGCGACCAACACTCCTGAATCTTCATACATTAGATGGACATTCTCAGCATTTCATTTTGTTTATGTGTATTCCAACCAAAAGCTAACACTGAGGTCTTGCTGTAATCGTGGGCAATTATTTTGAGTCAAAAGCAAAGTCGTCTTTGTTGAACTTTATTCGCACATTATGTAAAGTGCTTTGAAATACCAGTGAGCGCCTGAGAGGAAATAAATAAATAAACCCTCTCGCCTTTTTTCTCATATGTCAGACGTGAGCTCTCCAGCTCGAGACCTACAGCCACCAAATTATTATGGCATTAACTCTGGCAGCAGAAACACTCGCACCGTGATAAGAGTAACCTTTTCGGGGAAAAACTGCAAAGATATTTACTCAGTGAGCATGTGTTGGATCTGGCAGTTCTGCTTTGTGATTTGCTCAAATGGCTCACGGTGATGGTTATGTACAAGGGCGTATCATGAACTAACACCCCCCCCCCCCTCCCACACACACACACACATATTGGGGTGACTGTAATCAACACAGTTTCTCAGTTTCCAAAATTAAACACCTGACCGATTTAGAATCATGTTTGCAGATGTTATAAATTAATTAAGTCGCATTTACACACACACACACATATATATACACACATTTTAAGAGGCTTAAATATATTGTCTGTTTAGAAAGTTGGTAACTGTTTCCCAATGCTCTGTTTTCTCCTCTCTGCCATGATACAAACACTCTAAACAACTATAAGACATTATTATACCCTCCAGAGCTTCCTCTCCTTCATATATAAAACCTCAAACACGTCTGATAAAAGCCCCACATTCTCGTTCCTATTAACCGGTGGGGGATGCTTTTATTCCCTCTTGATGAGGTTTGTTTTGCAGCCTTGTAGCTGTCAAATTTGCTGCAATAACCATTACGATTGACAGGGAGGACAGCGGGAAAGTATAGGCTGTGCTCAATCTCGGTCTCACACTGACTGCAAGGCAGCACCTAATTTAATAAATTCTTCAGAGAAAATCAGGAGAATGTGAACAGATGTGGCCTCAACAGGCGAGCTGTCCCAATCTTTGGCAAGGTCTGGGATCCCCACCTTTGGTGTGAAATTATGCCGTGCGGGGTGAAGACGATTGGCGGCGTTCAGGTCGGGAGCCACGGCTCTATGAACCCACTTTATGATCTCTGGGGATAAAAAACTTTTAGTATCTCCAGAGAAAACAAGCTATAAAACCAGCGGGTTTAGCTTTAGATGGCACTTTCGACAGCTCTGATAATCTTGAAATTCTGCCGTGGACTCTCACAGTAAAAAGAGAGTGCCATTAACAGAATATGGCCATGCTGTGCCCTGCTGCAAAACACACAACTGCCTCCTCTGCCACACCCAGTTTTATGGACACACGACCACGCACACAACCAGCAGCCCTTCAGAAGGTGACTGTTGTGAAATACCTGCACAGATCAGCCATGTTGAGGTCATGTAGACTACAGCAGAATGTATTTCCAGTAAATATTTTTAATAATGTGCTGAGAAGAAATGGTTTAGCAGGACAACTGTGATAACTGCCCAAAATATCACATTCAAATATATTTTCCCCAGAAATATTGCAATTTCCGTTAGACGACTGTGTCCTTTATGGAAGCAGCTGATGCTTTACACACTAAAACACACATCGCCTTCCCTCTCATACAGCTCCACATCAGCTGCCTTCATAACGGCCACAGCAGCCGTGAGGTTGTGTTGATCCATAAAACAGGAGCTGAGAAGACGGGCCAGCAGCTCACAGCTTGTTTACCTGATATCACAACCTGTGTGTACTTTGTCCTTCAGGCTAAACATCACAACCTACAGAAGCCACACCAATTTTTTGGACAGTGGAAAATCAGATAAACATTTGAAAACATATATTATAAAAGCGGTATTAATTGAAATGTGTATATAACTAATTAGTTTTGACATTCATTTTCCTGTTTATCATATTTTGACACATGGTTTTCGACAACACACTCATCTCAGTCTTTACACCTCCTATTTTGTTAAGAGGGAAATTTACTGGCTGTGAATTCTAAGAGGAAATACACTCAGTTGGTTCAGTTTGTGTTGCACTGACTGGATCCACATGTTAGAGGCTGATGTCTGTAATGCTGTTGAATTGTACTGCATCATATGGACGGTTTGTTTTTTTATTTTAAATATTAAAAAGACATCAAAAATGAAAAACTTTAAGCAAAACGCAATGTTTTTTTTTCCGCTTCGCTGTAGCTTACATATGGATAGGATAATGACAAATGTGCTCAGCCTATCCCAGTAAGCACATTTTCTAGCTTCAGGGGGGAAAAAATGACGGAGAAAAACAGCAGGAGGTAAATCCAGGCTTCAAAACATCACTCAAAGACGAATGAGTGGCATCACAAACGCATCCATGTTGTTTTTTCTATAGCGCCTGCAAAAACGGAAAATATAAATCACCTCAAACTTGAAAGTTCATCCCGGTTAACGTAACTTTTGCAGAGTAGTTATTCAGAGTGTGTGTCGTCTTCTCTCGGAGCAGATTTATAAATTCACGGCTGTGTTGTGAGAGTTCTACCTTCCAGACATGCTCTTAATAGTTATTTCTACAGATATACACTTTCACCAATAAGGTGCAATAATTCACGTTATGGTAGTTTTGTTTTTAATTATAGAGAGTTTTAAAATATGTAATGGTAAAAGGATATTGAGTCACGATATTATGATCCTCAGGCCCAGAAACCCTAAATTGCACTGACTTAGTCTAAATTGAATTGAATTGCAAAGCTGTATTATTTCCCCCCTCTTGCAGGTGTCGGGATGCACTGTGACACCTCTTGTATGTCTTCACAATGCCACCTTGTGGTAAAATCCTATATGCAAAACATAGACGTGCTTCAGAGATTGAACTTAATTACAGCAGCACAAAAAAAAAACACATCCATCATGACTCATCTTGTGAATTAGCCACATTTTAATTATAGCGCATTATAGCCAGTGTGTTCCCAGAGACGAGATTGAACTTTTTCTTTTTTTTCTCCTGGAGACGTGACATCAGCACTTTTTTAAAAATTCTACTCTCTGTAGGCTACTCCACCTCGCCGCCTATTTATAAACATAAAGAGATACAAGAGTTAAATGCCAGTTTACATTCTGTGGACAACAAAGAAGAAACACTGATCATCACGAGAGTTCAATAAATGGACTTCACAGTTTTATTATGGGAGTAACCGTATGAAAGGTGAATCTGTCTCCCTTTGTGCCGACTCTCTAGATCCACTCTAATTTGTGCAAATTCCTTTTTCTTTAAACTTCCACTTACTTTGTGCTCTTACAAAAATACATTCCTTTCTTTGTACTTTGGCAGAGTGAAAAGAATTTGTTCAACTGCTGTGTTTCTGCACATAAGATGGCACATGTGGTACATAATTATTTCTCTTTTCTGTATTTCACATTGTGTTTTGATACCTTAATTGCAAATTTAAAGAGTAATGCAAAGCAAAGGTATAAATAGTTTTGTCCTGTACTGATGTACATTAGCAAAACTAATGAGGGATGGGTTTGGCATCAGATTTAGTGTCCTTGATTGTTAACTCTTTTAGACATGTTCTGAAAGAAAATTAAGAAATACTGTCTCCTTTGTAGGATTTGGCAGAAACTGACACTGTCAACATGCTTCACAGGGAATGCTTGTCCAATCGCCAAACATTATCCCAAAACTGTCCCCTGACATCGGTCCAAATTTTAGCAAAACTTACAGTTGGGGGAACTTTCTGTAAACAATCTGACAAGCACTTCACGAGGCAGTTGGCCACACATGCAGAGTTGAGAAAGTTGGTATGAGGGTAGTCGAGTTTTTGCATAGCATTTGAATAGTCATAGATACTTATGGCTTCCTATATGGTCGGACAACACGTCGTACAAAACTCCAGCGTCAACACTAACCATGGCCCCGGCCCTAACCCCAACCATCTGTATGCCAAAGCATTTGATTAGTGGTGCATATCATCTGCAGTGACAGCCCAGAAGGACAGAACGTCTTTCTCCTTATCAAATTTAGCGGCATGTTCCAAAAGTTTACAACTTTACCCGCGTGACCTTCAACTCATTGTGGTGATTGGTTTATAGGTCCTGTCAACAGGGCCTGTCTGTGTATGCTGCATTTTTACCAATGAAGCCCTACCGCCAGCCAACGCTCAGTGTGACCCCTGTGTTACATCTATGTCTAAAGTCTGTTAAATAATATACAGTTTATCATTTTCTGCTTTTCTCCCCAGACTGTGCAGTTATCCCCTTTGTCTTGTATTAACTGGTCTTGTCTCCAGGTCAAGCATCATTAATGGGTGTGCCTGTGTAATTGTTCCACCTTGAAGTATATATGGGATTATAGAAGTTTTCTTGTGATGACCTTTTCAACAGGTTTTGGAATCTTGGAATCTGCTGTTTCTGGAGCTGAAGGAAACCGTACTGTTCACGCTAGAACCTGATGAGGAGGAAGAGAACAAAGACGGCCCCAAAAAATGAACAACCAAATGAGCTGAGTTGAGGTTTCCCCCGATTATGAGAGAAGCAGCGGTTGATGAGAGAAAAGCGTTGCAGACGTTGTGCAGATAAAATAAAAAGATTAGCCTCTTCATAAAGTTACCATCTCGCCAGAAAGCCACCAACGGCAGCATTATTGACTACATGACTACATTCATGTTACAGCAGTGACTAATGGTGAAGAAAGTTTAGCAACAGACTGTGGGTTGCAATCATTTTGTTCGACCGAATCGTTAAGACCGTTCGTCATCTGCATAGCGCGAGGTGATAAGAGTTGGGAACCAAGTCGAAGAGCTGCGAGAGCCAACGAGACGCCGACTTGAATGATGACATAATGAAGGCAAGTGGCTCAACTGTGGGAGTGAGGCCGAAGAGATAAAGAGGGGCTCAGAGATAACCTGCTACAACTGCAGCCAGGAGCGTACTGGCGAGCGCGGAGATAGGGCCTGCAGTTTTAGCAAGAGCTCCACTCAGAAATGCAAATTGGTAGATGAAACAGAAGAGACAATGTCAAACAAGCAAACCCGCGCTGAGGACCACGCATTTGCATTCTGATGCATCTCACTGAATCAAAGATTGTGCTACATGAATGGAGGGGAGAGTGAGTGGCAGTAAAACTCTGTGAGCACGGTGGAGAGCGTTGCTGTATCAAAGCTCCCAGTGTGTCGCTAAAGATGTCAACACATATCTGACATCCTCTCTTTTGCTCTACACCTAGAGCTAGTAAGATAACCTTTGAATATTGTCTAACAACATGGTTGCAGGTGTTTTGCCAACCCTGCAAATTGAAATTTTAAAGCGAAAATGTGGGCGTTTATAATTATAACTGCAGGACTTTGTTGCAATTCTGAGTGATTGATAGTGAGCCTGTGCTAACCTGTGTTTCTGGTTTAAGCAACACCAACGCTTAGAGTGTGCGAGTATTCCTCAGTGAGTTACATGTAGTTATAAAGGTTTTCTTGTCTTTATGATGATGCATGTCTCAGCCATCTCGTCTATCTACCATCTTTTCATTCCCACTTGACATTTCACCTTTTATTTTCCTTCTCACTGCCTAAAATTTCACTGCAATACTTTGCTAGAGGCCAAAGTCCAGAGGCCTTGTGCTGACGATTTGGGTTACAACTACTTGATGTGATAGAATTTTGCAAACTCTGATGTTCTATCCCTAGGTTTTTTTACTTCAAATGTGAGCTCATACACGTTTTGTGACAGATGTACAACACAGCTCCCAAAATACTCAAACTGCTAGCCTCAAGCTGAGTTGAGGAGCATGCTACTGCTGCCTCTGTGAAGTCCTCAAGTCGCAAAACCAGATTGAAATATCAAATGTTGTCAGGATGTATTAAATCTATCCACGCTGAGGTCTGACACTGAAATCACATTGAAAGTGTTTATGTTTTACGTTGAATAATCACCAGATTTTCAATACTGACTGACAATGGTTCACCCGTTATCTAACAGGTGTCTAGGATTGAAATGTGCTTGATTTTTTTAATATTCAACAACCTGAAACCAGAACTTTCAATGAAAATGTTTTACGTACAACATTTTCTATACACTGTTTTGTTCAGCATGTGAAAAAACAAAGCTTTTACTTTCATTTGGAAAAAAGAAAGCTCAATCATTTAAAAAAGCAAATTACAGATTCATCTCTATATAAATTACATGTATCAAATTAAAGAAAGCAATTTAGCTTTGCATCATGCTAATTTGAACAATGCTTGATACCTCATATCTCCAAATGTATGTGTTAATCATGTGACTGTAATGACTCGCACAGTAGCAGGATTAGTCTACGACTTAGTTACCAACAGCCATTCACAACTCGATGCTGGGGACCCCAAAGACTCACTATTTGGCCACGACCTGCAAAGGTTTAATACCTAAAACCTACCACTAGAACTGAAGAAGCCTCTTGGGTGAGGAGTGAAACCTTGAAACACACGCAAGTCCTGAAGATCCCCCCGCCCAAAAAACAGTGTGGCACCTGTAGGCTAATACAGACAATGGCTAGTAGGCTAGGTGGCTTGTACAATTAAGGAGTCACTATAGAGGTAGGAATACATTTTTTAAGATGGGTTTTGAGATGGGATTTGAAAATGGAGAGAGAGTTAATGTTATGGATGTCTGGTGGGAGGGAGTTCCAGAGGCGGGGAACTCCCATGGTGGTCAAGCGGGCAGGTGGTACAGTGAGGTACCTATAGGGGCAGATTATCCACAGTCACTCCATTGGCTTGGTGTGTAAATGTGTTGCCTCCAAAATCCACCTCACACTCTGACCGTACAGTAAGTACCACACCAGGTTTAAGTCTTGATGTGTAAAACGTAGCACGATGTCGTGTCATTATTTCCAGAGCTACTGCTCAGTAGCATTATATGGCCGCCATCTCCTGGCGTGCAGAAACTGCTGGTTGTGATTCTAGGAACTGCTCTGTCATTTGTAATTCTGTGGTTGAGATGTCGACAGCCAGCGCCTGAAGGTAAAATGCGAACCTTCTATGCGGCTCACGTAGCTCCTCCACAGTAGCTGTTCCCAATGCTCTGTAGGGAGATAGTAATGCTGAAATGCCTTGTTTTGATGTGTGCACAAGGATAGATAGATCCAACCGCTGAAGTAGCTTAGCTAGTGCACTGCTCAGGGACATAACTGTGAACAGACATATAACCTATGAAAATGTCCAAGAAATGTCCGCGGCCTCAGTTTCCAAGCAACCGGCACAACTGAATTGATTACTCTCTTCCTTTAAGCCCAGAAGAGATCTGCCATTTTCAGAGCTCCCACTCTGTTTTACAAGAGGCTGGTGTGATAATTTAGAAGAATGGGAAAAAAATGTTATTCATGCACAAATTGTGTTTTACCACCATGTAATGCTAAAGTGAAAAAAGGAGTAGAGGCAACAGTGTCATACTGAGATAATCCCATCACTTGTGTCCTTCAGCAGCTTCATTGGCTCCCGGTCAGATATCCCATTGTTTTTAGAGATTCTGCTCCTCACCTTTAAGACCAGCCAGAATCTCGCTCCCCTTTCCGAACTCCTGCACATGGACACTCCCTCACCCGCACTCTCAGGTCTTCTTCCTTCCATCCACCTCATTGTACCACCTGCCCGCTAGACCACCCATGGGATCTAGAGCCTTCAGCCGCTCTGCTCCCCGCCTCTGGAACTCCCCCCTCCCACCAGACCGTCTCAAAACCCATCTTTTTAAACTGGCATATTCAGACTGATTGTTTTCCATTTGGCCAAACTACATAATGTTTTATTCAGGGTTCATCTTTTTGATAAATATGTTTGTTTTTTGTTGTGTTTTTATCTCTTCTTTGTAAGGTGATCTTGAGTGCTGTGAAAGGCACCAATAAATAAAATGTATTATTATTATTATATGGATAGTAGAAGTCTTGAGGTTTGAGTGATGGGTGGTAAATCTGTCTCTGACCATCATGACCAGTATTCCAGGTTTAACAGTGCTCTTCAGAGCTTAATTAACCAATGATTTTAGTCATTTATCCCTAAAATCATGAAAGAATCACATAATGAAGGTATAATTATACTATTGTAATACACTTGGTGCCAATTTTGGTGTATTGTCATTTAAACCTTTCATAGAATATAATCATCTCATTATTCACATCTAACTGAGGCACACAATAATTAAAACTTTGCAGCGTTGGAACAAAGAACAGAAAATCTAGGATGCGCAAGACATTTAAGGTTTCTTATTTCTTCATGTTTCCCATTTTCCAAGTGGATTGGTGTTTGTGTTGACGTTTCATTTCATCTACGGCCCGATGATAGGATTATGGAGTTATTGTTTGTGGTTTTGTCTCCAGCTCCTCGTTTCCCACTGTGTGTGCCTGTCCTGACTTGATCCTGCGGCTGTGTGTGTGCTGCTGAATGGGCGTGTCTTCTGAGTGTCTCGCCACGTTTGAGTTTCCTCCTCGAATCATCTCCAAAAGCTGCTGCAGTATAAAAAAAAAAAAGGACCCGTTCTCCCACCACAACTCTACCAGATCATTTTTCACCTGCACCTTTGCTTTGCTATACTGAAGATGTGTTACCTCGCCTGTCCACCTGAAGGTAAACCCCCCGTTTTTGCCTGTGCTCAGCATCACACACTGCCATTCTCAGTCAGCCTTCACATTTAGGCACATTGTCTAAATCAAACTTTGACTCAAACCATTCACTATTGATTAATAAATACACATATCATAGTATTAACCATCTGTGATTCATAATCTCACATGCTCTATGTCATCTTTCCTTTAAAGGTGATAAACACAACCTGAATGCAATGAAGTGGGCAGATATGCGTCTCAACTTTGTGTGACTTACAGTATGTTGTCCGGCACAAATAATCTTGCTCGAGCTGCCGTATATTTTTGCAATATTAATGTAATGAATAATATATTCACTTACTCACTTAGCGTCAACCTAAATTTTATTTTTACAGAACAATTAAAAAAAAGAGGCTGCTCTTTATCTGTTCCCATCAATCTGTTCCGAAAACGTGAAAGGATGTCATCTTCACATGGCGTCATATTTGGGCCCGTGCATCTTCAAACCGGCAACTCTGCACATCGGCAAAAACAGGAATAGATTCCTCTCAAGAGAAGCTGCTGTGGACTCTCAGTTCCATTACTAAACTGTCAGTGCGTCACAGTGGGAGCGCAGTGCTTTTAAGGAGGATGAGAGGAGTCTGTTATGAAAGGCAGGCTGACCCTAGCTCCTCGCTCTGGGAGCCACCAGACCCTGAAGACAGCGAGCCACAAAGCACCTTCAACTCAGAGACTGTCCGACACGCAGGTCAGTTTCCACCGGGGTTGTCTCATCGGTGTCATGATCAAGTTGGACAGGCCGACCCTTCCTCAACTCCCGCTGCTCCGCTCGCACTGTTGTTTACTGTTGCTCCAATTGGTGGGAGATTTGCATAATGCTTTTATCATCAAAGTTCAGTTCTATATAAATAATTAATATGTTCAATCCACTTTTTATAAAAGTGCCTAAAACACACACCGATGTTCGTCTTTTAAGCTTCCCTGTGCTCAAGTTGAAAACAAAGTACATTTGCTTTGTTTATGGGAAACGTTTTTTTATCTGACAGACTGTAGTGCTGCAAGTTGGTTATACAATTTGAATGTCAGACCAAAAGACAGTTTCTTAACAATGTCCATGTGTGTTCACAGCAGGGACGCTGGGTGTCAGAGTTGAACTTAGTCTCTATATGACCTCATTCGAGAGTTATTAACAACACTCTACTTTAATTTAGAAAAAAGTTTCCTCAAACTCAGGTACATAACACGGGAATAGGGCATAAGAACTGTTAGGAGACATAGTCCTTTGTTAATAGTACATCTTTATTTAATTGATAGTTTATTTTCTGAGTTGGGCTCAGACAATTTAGCTAATATTCTGTCTTTTTCTCGTATTATTCTGTCTTTCTCTTTAATTCACAGTAACACTTACCCTTTGTTTGTACCGAGCTCCCCTGGCAAAAGGCCTGAAGCCTGCAGGAAGTGGCCTTTTAAGCCCAGCCCACAGGAAGTGGAGGACGCCAAAGGCAGATTGAAGAGGTGGGGGGATTAGATTTAGAATGGTTTGAAATTTAGTTTGACTTTATTATTTGTTTAAAGTGAATCCTATTCGTTTGTGTATATACTTGTTTGATAGGTTGTTTATGCTTGTATGTTGATAGTTTCTTTGGGTGGTTAAGTTTGATTAGGTTTCCCCTGTGTGTCTTTCTGGACTAGTCTACCTGTGTATATATCAGGTATATATACGTGTGTCATTTGTGTCATTTGTAAGAAAAGTCTGTTAGTTATGTTGAAGCTGTAGCTACCTTATTTCTTAGTTGACCTCTTTAAGTTTAGGCCCTGATATTGTAGCTTTTTTCTATTTATTGTAAATGGTATGAGTATTTAGGTATTTGTCATTTGAGAAAAAAATACCTTTTCCAATTTAATTAAAAAGGAAAATTACCTTTGACACCTTTGTCCTTCAACTTTCTGCTTGGTCCCTAACAGAGACGAAGAGGGATTGTATGAGAAAATATGACCCATTACCAGATTATTATAGTCTATAATAATGCATCTACAGTTCCATACAGGAGATATGAACTATACGTGTGTCTACTGATGTGCATTCACCCCCTCTGAGACATCTGTCACAGTTTGTCACACTGAACAGAGCGGTCGGCAGTGGAGTTAATACACTTCACTGATAGACTGGGAATTACAGTTTCAATCATACTATATGTTGTACTTATACAACGCTGAAACAAACTGACAGCACAATTTATGATTTTAGCCCAAGAACATCACACAAGACAGAAATGGAAAACGATTATGAAACTAGATATAGGATAATGTCATTTGCATTGTTTCTGCCTGGGTTCACTCTTACAAATGCTCAATTTTAATAGGGAGTGGTAAATGTTTTCGAAGACAGTCAAACAGTCAACATAAATTATTTGGGAAACACTGTAAAACTTCAGAGCAATGACAAAAATTACCCACAGGAGAGAAGTAAATTTAGGAGCGAGAGCCGCTCCTGTCATCTTTAGAAAATGAGACAGCGCCCTGCTTATCCTGCTAAAGTCTGCTGGCACCTTCAGATTGTTTGCCGATGCATGTGCCTTTTTAGCCAAAATATCCTCCAGCGCTCTCTCCTATGCCTTCTTTGAGAATATGTACAGTATGCACGCTTTCCTGTGCACCCTGCAGACGTCTTCACGTGTCCATGGGAGGCCTGAGGACTGATTCCCAACACACAAGCCCGAAGCCAGTCCATCCCTTCTTGGCTTGCTTGTGAAGCCCTGCGACTTCTGCTTGTATCTCGCCATGAACACTTGGATCTTCCTGGAGTGTGCCGCACCTAGTGTCTCCAAACAGCATTGGCGTATCCTTGATATTGCTTTTCTCCACACAAACCACATTGTTGGACACAACCCAATAATGTTGCATGTGACATCTTTATCACAAGTACAAGTTTTTGCACTTTGCTGCCTCTCTGATGAGGGGGCGATGTTTTGCACATGCACATTCTGTGCTACCACTTTCAGCGCCAGATCATAAATGGAAGCAGCAGCAGCAGCAGTGTACTGAAACAAGGTAAAATCCCCTAGGTTGCATTTGTACCGGAGAGAAGTGACTGATATTTCTGATATTGTATCAGGTGCATGATAAAAATCCTAACAATTCATGCTGCTGGGAAAAGTTGGAATTAACAAATGACAGGAAAGCTGCTCGGATGAGTCATTGTCGAGCATTCTGCCTGTGGTAACCCCACAGTGCAGAGAATAAGATGCCCCAGCAACTATCTTCCAATGAACAGCATGCGCAAGGCATTCAAGTATTTTCATTCTGCGTCATGTCTGCGGATCCAGTTTGTCTCCATAGAGCAGCCAGCCACTTACAAACTGCTTGTTATAAATATGTTCTCTCAAGGATAAGATGCCATAATGCTCGGTCATAACACTGGCCACCGAGAGTTCAGGTTTATAAGACTTATGTGATTTTGCAAGAATCAATTAATAATTTGAAACTTTGAATTATGTACAGTGGAAACCGCTGACAGTGATCACGTTTGTCCCCGGCTCGATTGGGTTGAGACGCAGAGAGGAGCAGTAAATTACTCACAGAGTCGGTAAAAACTGTAAAAATGGTTCCAAAATGTACGAAAAGATCGCAAATGAAAACTGTAAGTGGATTACCTGATCACTTTAACCAATATATTTAAACAGCATTTGTATTGGAATGATTCTGTCCTAAGCTTTTTAATCCATATAAACGGTTGATCACTATATCCATGATCCCTATGAGCGGTTTCCACTGCATTAATATTGATTATATTATAAAATTACCGAAATGAAACCATGTTGACAGTAATGTGATGTAGCCTGGAACTTGGGGACACATCTGCACTCAACTGAATATCAGACCGGATCGGCTGAGAATAGCAGGAAAATTAATTTCCTTTAAAATTAAACATTTGTGTACACACCAGATTAATGCATCACATCGAGACACAACGGTGGAGCGATGATTCATTCCAATGCCTCCATCTGACGGATTTCGCCATAACCACTGCAGACGTTGTTACACACTTCAGTAAAACTTCAGTCAAAAGAAATCTTATTTACTCTCTGTTCAAAAACTGCCAATGAAACCCAAACATCCAATGACTGAGACAGAGAAGCGCACAGTGCTAAAAGAAGCGATGTGGGAGGAAAAGTACACATCATTATATGAAAGCAATCTCCGCAGCATCTTCAGAGACCCGACCTGAGCCAACCAGAATCCTGTGACTCATGCTCGGAAAGATAAGCTCTTTACCCAAAGGAGCGTGTGCAGGACCGGCCAAAACTGATGCAACCTTGAGGTAAGCATGTAAGACAAACCTTTCTTACGCCGGTCCGCCGCATCAATCTGACCGTGGGTGATAGAGAAAGGACCAAAAGGAAAATGAAACGTAAATAGGACAAAGTCCCGTTCAAGGCCATAATCTCACTAATCACCTTTTGTCTCGTTTCATCACTGATAAAGTAAAATGACTACAGGTAAAATGCAATCACTGTAGATGCAGCAAACACAATCAGCGCCCGGCATCTCAAGCCTTTGTCACCGGCGTACTGACCATCACTCACTGCCCCGGCACACGAGAGGGAGGTTGTCCCTTCATCTACTGCTGACATGTCCATTTTGTCTGGAGGAGCTTTCATTCTGTGTGACAAGAAGTCTGATTAAGCCAATGTCGTGATGGATTGGAAGTGGCTTACGTAATTTGGCCGTCGTGCAGATGTGTTTAGTGAAGCAAACAAGATGTGAGGAACAATGCAGGGTGGACACAAAAAACAAGTATGAAAGGAACTTGTCCCTCGTCTAGGAATAAGCGAGTCAAGTCGGCTCAGATTTAGATGTGTCGCATCTTCCGGAGAGAGAGCGGTGAGGGATGAAATGATCACAACAGCAGTGAATCCTACCGGTTGGATGAATAATAAAGATCCTGTGATATGTGTTAAAAATGCATTTTTACAGCACTTCAGAAAGAGCTCATAGGAAAAGAAATACTGAATACCGTGCACTCTGGTATGTTTTTCTACAGCTAAGCATGCAATGTAAATGCATCATGTTCATGTTCATATTCTGACTGTATTTATATAGCCGACCACTCCAAGTGCTTTACACTGACATTCACCCATTCATTACAAATCATACATCACCTCCATACACAGTGAACACAAACACCATTCACACACTGCGGGCACGAGGGTCGGCGCTCGGTGCTCAAGGACGCTTCAGCATGCAAAATGGAGGAGCCGGTGATTGGACCACCGACCTTCTGATCAGTGGACGATCCTTTCCACCTCTTGAGCCACGCATTCGTATCACAAATAATGGAAAGATGCATTCAACACCACTTTCCTTGATTTTCCGCCTTTGTAGCCACATTTTCCTGGACTGTAGAATAAGTTAAATATATTTGTAGCAGAGGGTTCAAAAAAGATTTTAAATATGAATCATTGATGATGAGTGTTTGAGAAGTATCACTAGCCTATGGTTCATTTTTGTATACTTGTAATAAACTGTATGACAGATAATCAAGAATGAGTTAGAGTGTGTGAATTTGTTTCCATTCAAACATTATTTGCTGCTCTAAAGACAAAATTGATGAGCGGCACTCAAGCTGTCATTAAAAGACAGATCTGGAGTCCAAAGACAGACTGCTTAGAAAGAAGACTCCTTCCCAGAGACAGGATTTATATAAAATTGGAGAGGGTATGTCACACAGAGAAAACAAGAGACATCACGTACAGATACATACTCAGAAGCCCAGCAAGGTGCAGTACCCCCACCAGCAACCACGCTGTGTGCATTATCTGAGCAGTGCAACAACACAGTCTATTTTGCCACTTGTTTTGGGTATAGGGGCGTCCTGCTGGGCGCAGCAAATACTTCTAAAAGACATAATGTCAGAGAGGAAAAAAGAATATAATGGCAACAGGAAACCAGCCTGGCCTTATGTAAGATAATCGTGTGCCGTTAGAAGACGATGCCAGAGAACATCACAAAGAATGTCTCTGTTCTCTGAGTAGATGTAGCGAGAAGGGGCAGGAACTATTTGTTTGCTTTATTAGCTTTGCAGAGTATTTTAGGTTTCAGGAAATCTACAAAATGTATTCATCTTCATTCGATTGGTTGAGTGAGTAAAACTTGCAACTATTTAAATTCTGAAACCCATTTCTTGCAATTTGTATTTATTTACAACATAACCTGGATCGGTCCATATATATATAAAGTCATACACTTTTAATCCAAATGGTTTTCCTGCATTATTGTTTAATTGCTGGCATGGCTCTACATACATTTCCATCAATTTTAACACACACTGTGCGACCACAATCAAGTTTTGGTGAAAATCCAATAGCATTATAAGACACGGTTAACCTCAAACTGTTAAAGTAGTATTCAACATTTACATTATCCCCAGTTATTATATGAGTGGGTCTAAAAACTACCACTACTAAATATCTTTTTAATCTGTATTTTACGTTTGTATTAGCAAGGAAATGATTTTGGAAATCTCAACACGTAGCATTACAGACACAATTATATTCAATAGCTTGTTTCCTCGAACCATGACTCAGCTCCCTGTCGGATATCAAAAATGTGTGAACAGGTTTTGTGGGGATATTTACAGACAAAGAGTCGAGAGTGAAAACATAACGTCTTTGCCAGAGGCGATACACACTTCCACAAGTCTGCGAGGGGCTGAGCAGGACTATACTGATGGGACACCATGCTGCAGCGACTTTCACTGGACTGTTTACTTTTATTGGATTCTGTTCCGGATGGCGGCGCTGAGCGAGCTCTTGTGTGCGACAAACAAGGGACTCGAGACTCTCTTCAGAAGCTTAGCGGACTGAAAATAACCAATGTCAACCGGAGGAGGAGGTCAGGAAACAGTCCAACGTCTGAAAGCAGGAAGTGCTGATTAAACGCCTCACAGAAAAATAACCATTTTGACCTTTCTGCAAAAATGATAATAGACGGGGACGGGATTCTTTTGGAGGGATTGCTCTTCGCTACGTTGCGTTTGGAAGATTCATGGCTGTGTCAGCATCAACACAAGGTGAAAGGCTAACAAGGCGATAGTAATTGATTCAAGGAAGAATTTTCTTTTCACCTTAACAAAATCACGTCTCATGTTTCATGGGAAAATTGTTCTTTTTTGGCTCTTTATGTGTGACTGTGAAGAATTTTGCAACATTGGTTCTTAAGGGCTGCCAAATAGTAAAAACCACAACCTACTGTTTGTTGTGTTACTTTCCTCAGTGTATTTATTCATGTGAATATCTGACAGTTCAGCAAAGGCAGTCATTTTGTGAAATGCGATTAAGTCCTGTGTTTGATTGCAGGAAACAAAGACGGAAACATATCTTGTCTCAAATGCAGGAAAATAACAATCCAATAATGAATGCATGTTAGTCTGACATGCATTTATGAATAATGGATTTTAAATTATGCAATTTAAGATACATAGTTTGCAGGAAAACACTTTCACTGTCCGCTGAAAGCTGACGGCACGTTGCGGTTACACCTCCCATCTCTGTTTGCTATTTAAACTGAAATTTGTCCGCTGACTGTCCCAGTTGTTGTGCCTGTGTTCATTTTGTTCCAGTGAATCTGCAGTTAAATGTGTATTATTTCACAATCTGTGACAGTGGCCCGGCACATTTTCCCCGTCACAGCTGTTGATCTGGATGAAGCCGATTTTGTGAATTATTTTGCCATCTGAATCCCATCGGCGGCTTTTTTTACAACAGCACAGAGGAGACTGGTGTTTATGCCCTGATTTCTGTGGTGCTGGCTCCTGATCATATAATGCTGCATGCTGTGTTGTCTCACACCTTTGGTCTGGTAATCTCAGACAGATTCACCAGATTATCACCTATTATCAACACCTAATTAACCATATCAATTTTATTCTTCCCCAACATTTAGGGATTACTTTACATTCCTTGTATGTATCTAATATATTGATTCCTTTAAGACTTATTAGCTGTAATAAATTATTTGATGTCAATTAATACAGAGTTTTCAATGGGCAGTGCCATTTAGAGAGGAGGGTTTCCATTGGATTATATATAATACCAATATATGGTTGCCTTTTTTATATTTTGCATCTGATGAAAGACATCAGTAAAAATAATCATTGTCAAACATTGGATTGTCCATGTTTGACTATGTCGATCTGTTTTTTATTGCTATTCATAATTATTTCAAAGGATTATAATTTTAAAATGTATTATTTTTAATTTATTATTATTATTATGATATTTTAGGTTAAAAGTTTTACTTCAATGTTTCAGATGTGTCTGCAGCCTCTGCATCGGCTTCGTGAGTACAGGCATCAGCCGATTTTCTTTTAAGATGCCAGCTATTAATCCAAATACTGACAGATTAATTAGCATATCGGTGAAAATGCCTGGGTTTCAGCCTGTAACCTGAGAAGTTGGACTGAAGCTTTTAACTTCGTAAAGCTATTTAATGAGGTCAATAAAATAAATCACCTCTGCAGTCATTCTCCTCACATTAGATGCAACCTCACCTCCAATAACAACGCGATTAAAGCCGCGAGTGTACAAATCTCTGACAGCAGGGAGGTGCGGGGCCCCCCTGGCCCCAGCAGCAACAAACTGTTCAAGTGCTTAGTGTGATGTTTTAAAAGGGCTGACAATGCATGCAAATCATCTTGAGTGTCCGGGATGTTAATGCGCCTGAATCACCAGAGAGCAACATCCTGCCAAGCTGAACTTTAACCGGTGCCATACCTGTAATCACAGGGTTTACTCCCCGGCTGTCTCACTGGAGGGGAATTAAATGCCTGGTGGGGCCTCAAAAGTCAGATTGAATGTTTGTGTTGTTACCACTGAACACACACTGTCAATCATGACAGATTGCCCAGGGTGGAAGGGCAGATTAGGAGACACTGCACGGGTTTAAATCAGCTACTTGTCAGAAGGCAGGCATCTGTGAATTAGTCTGGGGCTTTTTAATGTGTTTCTTAAGCCCTTTATTTAAAAGTGTCTCATGCCCTGATTAGCAAACTTTCCAGAGGGACGATGGTTGTAATTATATGCGGTATCTGATTGTGACTAAAAATAAGATAAGGAATTTTCCTTGGAGCATTAAATGGTCACTTCAGTGACAGTTTAAGCAACATATAGTGGCTCCGAATAAAAATAATGGCAGAGTCCTCTCCTTCAAAGCAACAAGACACAACGAGATTAAAGCATACGGCCACGGCGACATGTGTGAGATTGATTAAAGTATGATGTTCGCTTGCTGACTGTCGACGTTTTCCTCCTGCCCGTTTCTATCAAGCTCCAGTCAATATCACCTTGGGGATCCAGGGGTGTGGACGGGGGTTATATGAAGTATTTGGCTGATATATGACTGGCCCGCATCATTTTTGACTGCCTTATCACTCAATCACTCAGCAAGATGGAGATGCACAGGCAGACTGTTTTAACGACCCCCAACCTCCACCCAAGTCAGGAGGCTGACAGGTAATCTCAGTCTCTTTCCATTAGCGCTCCCACTATGGGTGCGTGTACATAAAAATCCATGCTATGTTGGCATGCCCCTGTTTTAATGGGATTTCTGTGCATCAAGGAGTGTCATTTTCCAGATGGAAAAATATAGACTATGACCTGTAGGGCTTAAAATATATCAAATTCCCTCAAGGCGAAGACTTGAGATATCACATTGAAGAGGCCAAAAACATGTTGTGTGAGGCCACTGGGACCTTTGACCACCGAATTCTAATCAGGTCATCATTGAGTCCAAGTGGAATGTTTGTGCCAAATCTAAAGTCATTCCCTTGAGGCACTCTTGAGATAACATGCTCACAAGGCAATTTATTTGTATTTGTGAGGTCACAGTGACCTTGACCTTTGACCACCAAAATCGAAATAGTTCATATTTGAGTCAAATTGAATGTTTGTACCAAAATGTAAGGATGTTCCCTCCATGTTTTCTTGAGTGTAGCGTTCACAAGAAAGGCACGGACAGACAACCTGGAAACATAACGGCCACTGGATCACCCCGAATCATCTGCAAGCTATAGTGACTGCTCCGTATATGAAAGTGAGTAATTGAGGTTGGTTTAAATTTTCCAGAGTCTGTTCATATCAAGCTTAATTCCAAAGTGTGCGCCATTCAGGTGCTCCGATGCCTTATCCCTAATGCAGCTTTGACCCTCAGAGTAGATATATCTATCAGTGAGTGTGTGTGTGTGTGTGTGTGTCTAAGCAATTTTTCAGCCTCCTCAGTATTTTTCGTCCATAATTGCCTCCTGTCAAAACGTCTGAGTGAGCTGATTGCAGGAAATAGGACAGGACATGTGTGCCCCTCATTAACCCATCAGTTGGTGCAGCAGATGTGGCAGATTGAAGGATAGGGTAACGCGGGCAGACATCACCTCTGCAGCTCGTGTATTTGTTCTACGGTTTGTCATTATTTTTAACATTTATTAAACCAGGAGTTAAACTGTGTGCTCAAAGGATCCTTTCATTAATTAGCGTGTAAACGGAGGAACGGTAAATTCGTCTTGAAGCCGGTGTACAGAATGACACGAAGACGATATGTGTCGGTGCTGCGCTTGACTGTTAATATAAAATTCCCTTTGAAATTAAGAGGGGGGGGGGGGAAAGTGTCACATCACATTGGAGGATTTAGGACTTTTCATTGTAAGCAAAGGATAAATCCTGCAGGGAGAAGAAACAGGGCTGGACAGCGGACGTCCATGGTCTGGTTGAATACTTAATGAATGGCTAAAATAGATGGGGGGAAAAAAATATCATATTCAGTTTCTAATTCACCTTCAACTTGCATAATTCAAATTGGACTGTGGAAGAGAACGGGAGGATGAGGAGGATAACCACAGACGAGGGGAGAATGCAACCCTCTAACCAATTCCAACCACTAAGCCGCGATGTCCATATTCAAATGTAAAAAGGCTCCGTGCATTGCGGTGCTCCCTAAATGAATCAGAGTAGCATATATACAATTCTGAGGGAGCACATTAGAACTACCAGAAATATACAAAAGAGAACCCAGAGGGTACATATCACAGAGATAGATACATAATGCAGAAGGCAGGAGACACCATCCAGCGTATGGTAATAAGGCGGTGGAGGAGGGAGGAATCGGCACATGCACCGCAGCGGGAGTCGGCAGCAGACGCAGAGGATGCGCACGTGATCTGAGGAGGGCGAGTGCGACATTGCGGGATCATTAAGACCGTCTTCACCCACTTGTTGGAATGTGACTGGAAGAGTCAACTGGTGCTCGTCAGCCTGTGACGTGCATGACTCCAGCGCGCAGCCCTGAACTCAAGTCAGACACGTCAGAGGATTTAGAGCCGTTTACTTCTCCGATTGCACTCGGCGTTTGGGGCTCTGTGCTTGTGCGTCGTCCCCAAATGAATGCAAACAGCCTGTGAGATTATGAGGGGGAGCAAAATTAAAATCCCTGGAATCACAGCATTGATCTCCTCTTTAGTCTTGAGTTGGCAGACAAGACAACGCATAAGGACTGAGCTTAGTCATTGTATCTATAACTACGAGGGCGTATGTTGATTGTTTATTTTGATACAAGAATACAATTTACTACAATACGTTGCGATTTAAAACACATTGCATATCGTCACTGCTATATCGTAGTTTACGGTACAGTAATTTATTGTTTTAATCTTGTTTTTTTCCTTTAATCTGCGTGTATTTGATTATTGAGCAGCATTCTACAGGAACTACCTTACAGATCCGGGGGCAGATCCAGGTTTTCTTTTATTTTCACTTTCTTTAAACATTGAGAGAATTCTCAACATTTTCATAGATTTCTCAGAGAATCGTTGAATCGATGAATATGAATTAAAATCTGGATCTCACTGATTTGAATGTGGCTTCAAAAAGGGATTGTTAGGCCTTGGCAGAGGTGTGCACTCTTAGTTAGTTCTATTTTTTCAAATGAGAACATCTACAGGAAGAATTAAGAGGAAAAAATAATACGACATGATTTGTTTTAATGTAATGTAACTTAAATGTTAATAAAAGGTCAATTAAAATATGCAAAACTTGAAGCAAGTCAGTCTGTCGTTTGACAGGTTGACCAGAAAGCATAATTCTGGAAATGACAACCTCCGAACTGAAAAATACTGGTTATTAATTAAAAAGTATTATTTAATTATTAATGTTTATCAATTATTCAAATGAATATTAAAAATAACATTCATTTAAAATTTATCGGCCGCTGAATCTGCAATATCCTTCCCTGCTGAATTGGTACAACCCTCTCTCTCCTTCTAATTGCAAACCAGACTGAAAACATTTGAAGGTCCTCGTCCCTCCACATGCTCCCTTTAGTTATTGTGGCCACAGTAGATTTTTGGCCTGTGGTAAAAAAACCTTTTCTCCGAGTGTGGAGCTTTGCCGCGTTAACCAGACCTGGATGATATTATCCGATTTCAAATGTCCTCGACCGCTGCCTGTAAATGGTAAAAGTTTCAAAGGTGGAATAAAAATTGACAGACTTCTTTTTTCTGAGTGCATCCAAACTGCACACAACACACAGCGTTACAGTAAAGTACAGCCTCTTCTTTGCCATCTGATCCGTATCACTACCAGGTGGTGATCGGCTGACAGCTCGGTCCCGTCTCTTCACACAGGACATAACACCTCGAGTCTAATGAGACAGCTCCAGAGTCACTCAGTGATCTTTGGGCCCAAAGTGCTCGGCTACTGCCAAATGCACCCGTTTGAGAGCGCTGCGGCTGATCCTGTGTTTATGTGGATCGATGGCACCGTGTGATCTCTGGTGCATGTTTTGACGTAACATCTCTGGCTGCGGAACGCGTCGTCTCGGACCATTTTTAAATCCAGAGTGCAAAGAACAGTTTTTGTGACAGCAGTCGCTGCGGGACCAAGCGGTTCGGGCCGGGCTCACGTTGCACAGCCGCAACTTAATCCTGCTTTTTGTGCAGGAAATCATCTTGCGTTTGGATTAGTGTAGCTCTCACACGCATGAGCTCCTGAGTTCCTGTGGCCACACTGTTCACCCTGAGCATCGCTACCTGACTGGACTGAGACGATTGCGCAGGCTGAATTGAAATACACTAAATGAATATATGGTATGTGTCAAAGTAAGATAATTAGCAACCAGTTTTTATTTCCATACTGACATTTTAGTACATTGCAGCCTCTTACTGTAAGCACAGCTATGTCAGTAGTGGAGGTGATGTCAACGAATGAGGAAGATCGACCTGCTGTATAAACAAAACATTAAATGCATTTGATGTAAAACATGTGGCGTAGAATCATCCTATAGGGCAGGGGTTCTTAAAAAGGGGGCCGGGGGCCGGGAAGCCCCCCACCCCCAAGGGTCCTTGAGGAATCATTTATTTTCACTATTTTCAAATTACTGCAATTTCACTGTAATTTCATCCATAAGTAACATGCACAGAATGTGAGACCTGTCCTGACTTGCATACACGTCCTGAAATAAAACACCTAAAACCAAAGATCTTGCTAAATGGGGGTCTGTGGTTTGAGAACCGCTGCTGTAGGGAGACTGGGCTGCTTAGATTTGCATCATAATATTACTGTGCACTCTCTAAAACATCAATTCTATGAAATATTCTGTATATTTCAAATAATCATAATTGCTAATGGAACTGTTCAAATGAAATAATTATCATAAAAGTGGAACACAACATGCATTAAAACTCAAATTACACTGAAAGTGCTTGGACTCCAACAATGTTAAATTATATAGGTGATAAGTAGTCTTACAAATTGCGTAGAAATGTAGTTTAGTTTCAGATGAAATATTTAAATGGCTCAACTAGAGAGTGTTACATTCATCACATCTCAGTTAGTAGTTAGTCATGTACTCATTCTCAGCTCAATACAGCACAGACACACAGACACTGACACCAGAAGGAGACAGACCATCCACTGGTCGTATGCTGCTGTGTCACTGAATGACTCAGACACCAGGGTCTCAAAAACACACACACACACACAAAGAAAACCATCATCTTAGATACAACAACCAACTCCCATCATTCACCTGAAAGGGTCAGATTGTTTGTGCACAAACATGAACAATATCTAACTGTAAATGGAGGATTCTCTGTCACTCTGGAGGAATCACAGTGTAGATATTACGTTTTTCAGGGAAGCTTCTAACATCGTTCCTTTACATGTTGAAGCAAAAGGCAGAAAAACACTACAAGGGGACGGTAGCATCCTGACAATTTACATCTGGGGTTTTAAGAAAGGCGGGACTCAACCGCAACAGCACTTCTCCTCGCCGTCACCCAAGCACGATCGGAGCAGAGAGGGGACGTGGCTATGTGCCGTGGCAGGTGTGTTGTGCTCAGGACGAGCAGCGTCAAATGTGAAGTTGTTTGGACACTCGAGAGAAGTGCAAGCTGGATTAACGCAGGGCCGAGCAATCAGCCTCTACCGACGGGGACATTTTGAATGGCGACGCCGGCGTGTGTAATCTAAACATTGCGAGGTCGAGGGTCGTGTCGCACAGGACGTCGGAGCTTGTCGCAGAGGACTCCCGTTTGAATCTGCCATTGATTTTCTGTCAGAATGAAGATTTGACACCAAAGAAATCAGTGTGTGAGACATAAAAAATGTAAAAATAAGATGATTGGCGACATTTAACCCAGTTTTTTAACTTTGATTTTCTCCCTTTGTCCACACAGCCAGCCCCAGGGCTACAACAGCTGGTAGACTGACCTTAAGGAGACTGCAGATGTGTAAATTCTTCTTTTTTCCCCCCGTCAGAAATGTCACTGTTCAATGTATAAAAAGAGCCCTCGAAGCAACAGATTCACCCCCATCAATTAAAACCAATTGCTAAGGATGGAAATGTGTTAAAACAGAGGATCAACGCACTACACTGTGCATTTCACAAATCCTTTCTCAACCCTCCTGAGCAGATGGCGTGTAAAAGAAAAGAAAAAAAAAAAGTATGCCAACTAGTAATCATATGTGCAATAAATGGCGCTGGTTATGTTCCTGTGGAGTGACTACAGATGGCGTGGTGATAGTGTTGCCACAGAGTGCATGTGCATATTTTAGACACACCCTTCATACTGCCCCGGTGGGAACTTTTAGCACGGAGCGTGTCGCTGCGTATCGCCGAGGCAACTTTCCAGAAAACCAGTAAATCAGAGCGGAAATGACTTTTACGGACGTCTCATTTTATTGGTCTTCACTGGGCCAGATGCTAACCAGTGAGGAGAGCTCATTATTTTTTTGGTTTACATTTATGATTTTATCAGTGTTTACCTTGACGGATAAATATGATTTTCCCATTCATACACAATGAATTCCGTGGCAGCTTGTCGGCGTTTCACCTCTTTTCCTGAACACCAGAGGCGTTCAGGTACATCTCAGTGCAGGAGGCTCACATTCTCCAAACACAGCACTCAAAGTGTCTCCTTTTGGCAGGAAACCACTGATTGTGGATCGACGCGTGCAGACATAATCAAATTCTGTTAACAATTGTCCCGGTGAAACCACCTTGTGTTCTGCGACTTGGAGGGATCTCAGAGTTAAATTAGGTGACAGCGAAAAGGCAGACTCGAGAACATCTGTGCGTTTAAACAGCGAGACAACCCACACTCACTCTCGCTACTTAATAAGCATTTGTTCTGGATTATGGGGAGACATAGATCTGCGAAAAAGGGGGAAAGTTTTACTGACAACACTTGTGTTTTCTGTGCGGCAAAATCGGGGCCGTTTTACAAAGCTGTAAATGTTACAGTTAATCAACATAAGTCTTAATTAAACTTGCAGCGCCGCGTGGAACAATTTATGCAGAACGACCGCGCAGGACAATTTATTTACATTATACTGTTAAAAAGGAGGCGAGTGTTTGTTCTGCCTCAGCACTGACGTCACTCTCGGATTAGCTCCCTGGCGGCTGCTGCTGATTTTATTTAACGCTTCACAGTCACAAGCACATTGCTCAGCTGCCTGACTGCTAATAAACTGGTATTGTTCAGTCATATTCATGCAGGTTTTGGTTTAAGACCCCATGTGTTTACGGAGGAGATCATTGGCCGAGACATTTCCATCAGATCAAACTGCATAAACCATTTCCTACACTTAGTTTAGTCAGAGACATTTATGTCAAGGAGCTGACTGTTAAAAGTTGCCCTCTGCTTGTTAAAAAAGAAAAGAAATAGAGCTGTTGTGATCAGGACTTTTTTATTTTAACACAACTTCACTTTGAGATTTTTCATTCTCTAAAATGCCTCTGCAGCGCTGAGTCGGTGAATGCTCGCACTTGTCAGCTACCTTCAATGGAAAAGCTGCCCGGGAGCAAGGTGAACAAGAGGGCATGAAGAATAGCTGCGTGTGACTCAATAGCCCGTCACATCAACACCATCTGGTGCTGTTTGCTATGCTATGGAAATCTATGGACTGTCCTCCCATAACTGCTGCTGCCTGGAACACCCTATTTACTATTAATGCACAAAAGTGCACAGCGTCTGTGCACACGTCTCCGTTCAACACACCCCAACAGCCACAGGAACTACTGCACGCCAGTGTTTATTAAGAGGAAGACCTTGATCCACGGCATTGTGATCCAACCTCATTTGTGTTTTACCCTCTAATGCCAAAGATCAAACTTCGCTGGTCAGACTTTGTACTCTGCTAGACTTTAGATTTGACTCAGACACAATGATAATGACTCATGAACAAAATCTTTCTCAGAATAATATTCAACTATTAAAGACCTTTCTTCATTCATCACAGTGTGCACTTGCCAACTACAAGTGTATGAATCAGTGCGAGAAGTGTTGGTCACACGTTTCCTCCCCTTTTGCATTTGAAATCTAAGAACTTAAAAGTCCCTTTAGGCTAAAGGTAAGAATAGCGGTAACCTGGTGTCCCAGCATCCCAGCAGAGACGCCTTTATCTTGTAGTACCACAGGTTTGAATCCCGTATGAGGCCTTTATCCATATCATTTACATTCCCATGCTTCTCATTTGGACTCAAAAGTCGTCAACCTTCACAGTTTATCTAGACGTCCTGAGGCAGACGAAATTCAATTTGTTGGCTCATCACTTCTAACTTACTGCTGCGGGATTCTCTGGCATTCAGACATGTCAGGACATTCGCACATGAATTTCACATGAGTGCTGCTGCGATCTCGTGCGCCTTATCAAGGTCACGTGGCGCTCATTACAGTTATCACAGTCATACCAACTTGAGTGTGAATTGTGTGAAACCGCCTCGGAACAGACTGCAGGAGAGCATTTTAAGCAGCCGGGTAAGAGCTGCTGCAGGCTCTTTCTCGCCGTGCAGGAATGGCTGCCCGTGTTTGACAAAGACTCTCTCGTTTTTTTTCTCCCTCCTCTTTCAAAACGATCCGTTTCATCATCACCTGTCATCCGTCTCTTTTTTTCCTCGTGGGCAGTTTCACGTTCCCCGGGAAAAGATGAGACGCCGCGCTGCGAGCTCCAGCCCGGACGAGAACGGGCCAAATTGCTATTCAGCACCAAGGACAGTGCCCACTCCCGTACTCCCATCTGAGGCGAGTGTGTGCGGATCAATACCGGATCAATACTCTCTAGATAATTTGACAAGTGCTTTCAACTCTACGTGCCCCAACCTGTGCTTTGTATCTTGATTACTGATTAGGTGAATGCCCCCATGACCTGACCTGCAGTGGAGGGATTCAACACCGATTTGGACTGTGACTCAAGCACTTGTAAACCAGGCAATTCCCCCCCCCATTATCACCTCATTGCTCACTTCCTGTCTTTTCTGTTATCTCCACTGGTCAAACATGCCTGGAGTTTTTAATCCCAGGCAGAACGTCTTTATGTTTTTCCAGGCACATCGGGGGTTCCCGCTTTCTCCTCGTTTACCTCGCCACAGACTTTTGAGTCGTTAAATGTAAATGGGCTGCGTCCCTGACGTGGAGCAGATGAAGTCGTGGATCAAACTGAGTCAGAGGAAGAAAAAAAAAAAAGCATTAAAACAGCAATCATCTGAAATTATGACCACAAGCCTCACTCATATGCAATGGAATGTAAGTTATATACTGTCAATCAAGCGTGTGCATAAAGTCAGACTGCACTTACTGGAAGTGATAATTAAATTCTCGTAAAACTATACTTATTTTTGCAAAATCAGTCTCGATAATCTGAGAGTATAAAGCTGCATAGACCAAAATGTGGCCAAAATGTAATGGCTCAGCTACCTTGTATCATATTATTATTATATTATTGGACTGCTGCTAGTTGCCTCTCCCCTGGATATTCAAAACAAAGGAAGCATCTGGGGTTCGAGGTTTCTTTGTGTGATTACCTCCACCAACAAGGTTCTGTTTTCACCCCTGTCTGTCTGTCTTTTGGTTGGCTTGTTTGTGATCAGGATAACACAAAAACATACTGGACAGATTAGTACAAACATAGTGGAAGGATGTAGTGTGGATCAGTGAATAACCCATGATTATACGTCTGTGTCGCCGATCGGCTGCGACTCAAGCTCGTCTGCTGCAGAGCTGCCACATGAGATTCACAATAAAAACTGTAAAATCAAATAAACAGTGAGTGCTTTTACTTTGAAACAGGCACAGAAAGTGCTGCAAAGGTTTGTGACATTCGACATATCCCAGAAAATACGATGTACATTAAAACTGTGATGAAAGATCATTTTAATTGTCTATTTTGCTGTGAAACCCATGCAGCATACAGGGAAAATAGGCGAGACCCCGACTCTCTAGAGGAGCAATGCTTCTCACACGGCTGTGTGGCTGCTCCAACCCGATAACATGAAATATGTGCTGAAATAAAAAGTCAGACTTTCCACATGCACCGGTCGCACTTCTACTGTGGCCAAGGTGTTTGTGTGGATAGGGGAATTATTTGGTTTGTTTTATCATTCTTTAACATTGCGTGATCAATTCTTTATTTTTTATGTTACCAGGCGAATAACTCATGGATCTTGATGAAAAAAATCAGACGTATTAATTAATGAGTCCGATATTGTGTGAGTGTGAGCAATTTGCTGCTTACAGGAACTTGGCACAAAAAGTAAACTCATATACTCAGCCTATGTGTTTTTTTTCCTTCTTTAGCTATTGATAATCACCCATCGTGGCACCATGACCTTTATATTTTCTATAAGTGCTCCATGTTAGCAACAGGGAAGAGCAATGCTGTGTTTTCCAATACGACCTGTACCTACCAGACGAAAGTGAATCACCCAGAAGCCAGAATTATCACCCTGCCTCTGGCAAAATGACCTGCTTGCTTGACATTTTTCCTGGGATCTATTTTCTTATTCTTGTCCCAACAACAGGGACTTGTGGCCGTTCCAAGGTCGACCCTGAAAACTTATGGTGACTTTAAGCTTTCGCTGCTTTCAGAAAAAAACAAATCACTGCACCTCTTTAGATGGGATCATAAAAACTCCCTACTTCCATAAGTACTACATGGTTCTGTGTATTTATCTTCCCCTTTCTCAAATATGCTGCTGTGATGGGCTGCGGCTCAGAGAAATTATGATGCTTAGGTGTTTCATCAAATTCACAGCGTTTATTTAGAGTGATTGCCTTGGTAGAAATTTACCCTCCTGATTCCATTGATTCAAACTCCACTAATATTTTATGCATAGTATAGTCTATTTAGATTTTAACAGCACTTTAATATTCATTTAAACTTCATGTAAAACGTCACCGTCTTCATTTCTGATATGTGCTACCATTAAATACAATTTTTAAAAGAAGACGTAAAGAGTTTAGTTTCCAACTGTTACTTTTCCATGTGGCATTGCAGGAGCAGTTTGAATATTTTTAATTATCATTTTTTTCCACATTAGGCTTTCATGCTCTTAAATCCTGAATGATTTCGTAATTTTCATGCGTAAAAGTAAATATATTTTGAGATTTCCCTTAGTGATTTTTTGTAGCCAGTTTTATTGTTGAAGCAAAATCATGTTACTTAAAAAAGAAATGTTATTTAAAGTATCTTATTATTTTATTGCTGTGGCTGTGTCAATCATAATCATAATAATCTAAGGAAGGATTCCGCAAATTAGATGCTGAAACTCTAATGTTTCAAAGCTGTCAGATTTGTCTCTAACATTAACATGATTCATCTTGTCATACACACATTCACATCTTCATCTCCCCCTCTCCTCTCATTCATTCTTGTTGCTTATTTTATCACCTTTATTTAATCTGGTTTAAGTTTCTCTGTAACTTTATGCACAATCAGTTTGCTCCATTTCATTCACTCTTTGCATTTCTCTTCCCGCTGCATCTTTCTGCACATTCCCCTTTCCTTCCTTTGTGTAATCAGATTATTGGTTGTATTTTAGTGTCATCTAATAATCCACTCGTTAATCCTCCGCTCTTTGTTTAAATAATAAAGCAACTTTCCGTATCCATGTTCTAATTGTATCCTTGTGTTCTGGAGGACCGGGTGTGGAAGGTGGAGATGTGTGGGGGTTTGGAAATGGATGGGAAACTCATGAAAGTCATATAGAGCTGTTAAAGAAAGCATATTCACTATAAAGACCTTTTCAGATAATAACTAGTGCTGGTTCTCTATTTAACATTTGGCCCTGACCACTGTCGCTGCAGAGAGCAGCATGTTGGAAAGGTCAAAGAGAGCCGACCCTTCCTCAGGAGGAAGGAGGTCAAGTTGTTCCAACATAACAGGTGGGAACAAATTTAGACAGGTTTAAATAAGTATAAACTGTTTATTTAAAATCAAGTGTAGTTGTATAACAGTTGTGTGTTGAATAATCACTTTATAATACAAAGATTAGTCAGGGTTTCAGGTTCTATTTCAAATTTACCGTTTGAACACAGACAAGTGATATTTGATTTATATTGATCCGTCTAAATTTAGGCACAGCAGACGAGCACAAGCCGTTTCCTTAATGGTGCTTTATCGCTAAACTAGACAAGTGTTGCTCTTTTCTTTAAATGGAGTGAACACAATCTACACCAAAGTGATATCACAGATTCAATTCATAATCCGACACCGTTTTTCTCACTGACTCCATTAAGAGAATCCCTTACAATTTACCCCCTAATAATGAATTGAAACTAACCAGTAAATTGACAAATACAACATGCATCATACATTAATAAAAAATATCCAGAATGCAATCAGCTCCGGACACACATTGCCAGAGTGCGTTAATGTACTTTGCAAATTAACTATCTCTTTAATTGAATAATTAAATTGAAGTGACATTTGAATATAGCGTGGATTGATTCACCGCCCCCCCCCCCCGGGAAATCATTAAGTCCTACACCGTTTACAGCATCCCCAGGGAGGGACGGGATGACCCTTATGTGATGATAACAACGGCAATCATTAGGCAGTGCCCAGCATGTAATGTGTGGCCTTAAATCAAGATCATTTAATTATGATGACCCCAGACACTGGACATCCACAGTTATCTCTTGAGGTGAGGAACACGCGAAGGAGCCGCTGTGATTAAAGTATTAGACCCAAGGTAGTGTGCTGTGAATAATTTATTCACATTTTCACAGCGAGGTGGGTCCAAAACGGAGTGTTTGAGATTTGTTCACTTTTATTTAAGAAAGAAACCCACTTCCACACGTTTAGCAGATTGTTTTAGTTTCCATATATAACTGTCAGATTCCCATACACCCGATTCTACGTGAATAAGCGTCGCAAAGAGTCAAACCAGTCCTCCTTCATATCGTCTACACAGGCAGAGAAACCACCTACGGACAAAACGGTAATTGAAACCTATGGTTAACGTTGACGCACAGCGCAGAGAAAACAGCGACTGATAAATGATTCCCTCGTGGAGCGACGGATGATTTCCTTCTCCTTCTCATCTAGTCTCTCAATATGGTCCTTTTTAGATGTGGAGGTTCCTTTAACCACAGGAGATTACTGCTTCTGAGAGTCACGCCTGAGGTTGCACCACTTTTTCATCTTTTTTCTAGAGGGCCAGATGTGGTGCTTGAAGTTCCTTTGATGTGCTCGAGCCGAGGTGCCACGGGGTGAAACTCAAGGTCACACAGATGAATTGGTGATTATGACTCCTGCAGGTTGAGAAAGAGGCTTTTTGAAAGCCGAGGCTTCTGATGTAACACAGCGCATGAACTTATTGTACTTGCTCTGAAGCCCCACTGACCGATAACACTACAGAGGTAAGGAGTCTTTTATTTTTTGGAGGCTGATCAATCACGCCTCCGATATTTGATTTTTTTCGCCGCTGCGTCCAGTCGTACCCGCAGAAGAGGCCGCGCCGCTCGACAGACAGAAATCGGCACGCCGCTCGCGTCCAAATCACAAAGCAAAACACAGCTGTCAGTTTCATTGTTATTTCACATTCTGATATTTTGAGAACAGCAGCATAAGAGGCAGATCTATAAATAATGCGGGGGGGGGAGAAAAAAATACAGATTAGTTTAGGGCTGTTTACTTTTGTGATTTTTGCTAAATTCATTTGATGGAGCTTTCATTCTATGCCAGCAGTATTTGTTTGCCTCTCGCTGCTGGCATCAAAGCAACAACCCTTATCATCATGTCATACACTCGCTGTCATTTTTCATCCGCATAACTGACAGCTTGCCATTTCGTTTCCATAACAATGGGGGGAGTAGACTGAAAGTAAACTTCGTTAGTGTCACACATTTTTGCTCAAGATCCTGCGTGTTTGAACTTTCGTAGCAGGCTGACCGGCAGCTATCAAAAAGTATACTTGCATAAAATAAACGTAGAAAAAAAACGCATGTAGACTACAGACATACACTAGTTACAGATGGGTGACAAAAGAAAAAAGCCACAAGATGAAGATGATGATAATACCACAACACTTTCAATGTCTTTTGGCATCGATTCTACAAACCAACAGATCTACTAGAAAATATATCCCCTCATTTGGTGTTTAGATGGTGGAGATAAGGAAATTGGTAGCGATGTGGTGACTGTGGAGGCCGTATATGATTCACATTAGAGCAATGACAAAGAAGTGAAACTGAAGCTCGATATAATAAAGTTTAAACATAGACTTTATTATCATTAAATCGGAATTAAAACACAAATATATACAATTTAATTAAGTAAATACACACATTTTCGGTCATTGTGTAAAATAAAAGTTTCTAACAGCGCATATCAGCAAAGAAACACTGACACCGATGCATCAATGACAGGCTCATATCATTTGATAAACCTTTACATCAATATACCCGTTATTTTAAGGTATAAAGGTTATATATCGATATCAAGGGGATGTAATGGAAATGGGATCATAGGGGATGTTGAGGATGTCAGTTTCTTTGAATGTTCCACTTATTTGTACAAATGTTCCATATACATATATGTAGGAACAGACGGTGTCATGTTTGGCCTCGTCAAGCTTAAACTGTTGTACGCATCATACTGACATGTCCCCAAAGAGATCAGCACATTGTAAAACACAGGCACAGACATAAGGGAAATGTGAGAAGCGCCCAAGTCAAAACATTTCATATTGAATGATGATAACAGAAATAATATTTTGTAACTGCGTGTCCCAACACTTCATTGCAGCTGTGATGGATAAACTGCGTGAGCGATTCACTCACATTTTTATGGCTGCATCACTGGAAATAAATTGAATTTTTTCCCCGATGTCTGCTGCATTACTCCCGCACAGTCCATATCGCAACCAAAGTTTCACACATAAATATCCACAATCTGCTGCGTCTGTCCGTCCGTCATCCTCGCCGTCTATCTGTCACCGCTCACTCCGCGCGTCTTGTCCGTCGGCACCCTTTGTCTTTCCGTCTGGGCCCTCTCCTCCGTCTGGCCGTGTCCGTCCGTCTGTATGACACAGTCCGTCAGCTGGTCAGGGCCTTAATGGCGACGCCTGTCACATCAGTCTGGGTTTAAAGTATTTGCTCCCTCTCCATCCGTCAACTGCTTGTCGTCATCGGCAACTGCTTTCTGGGAATCTTGGCCATTTTTTTTTTCTTTTGTATTTTCTGACCCGTCTTTGAATAAACTCACACTGTTGCTCTTCCTCCCGAGGACAGGCATGACATGTGATTGTGATGCTCTTGAAAATTGTGTTATTGCAGTGTCGGGAATGCTGAGAACGCCAGTCACTTAAAAATGGATGGCAAACAATGTCTCGTAGGGAAACGGGGGCCTCATTAGTTCGGAAATAAAGAAATTAAGAGAACACACGGTTGCCACTGCCGGATGTTTGAAGAATGAAATGATTGTGGTTATGTGAGAGGTTGACCTCTTTTCACCACATCTCTTATTCGGTGGCGTTTTCATCCCTTTAATTGGCGAAAGTGTGCCCACGTTGGTGTATTTAAAAAATCATAGAGGCCTCCTTTATGTATTTCCTCATCCGTCTTACTCATTCTTCAGGCAAGGAGACACATTCCATATGCTGTGCAATATACAATTTTAATCAGATTATAGCAGTGTAATGCTGGAAGGCTGTGATATTTACAGCATATGTCAGCCGCGACAGCCTTCACTCTCAGGCGATTAAGTCGCTTCGCAGCCATCTGAGATCAGCGGGTACGTTCCAGCTGCAGCCTCGGATTTCAGCGGCGTACATTGCACACGCTTTACCTCCACTGTGGTTAAAACTAATTCATTCTAACGCCACCAGATTACTGCAGAAAGACCACACACACACACAGTCCGTCATCACCAGTATTACTCTTCAAATTCCTCGTGAAATCCTCAGAGGTGTTAAAGACTCTCAGGAAGCATGCACAGTGGGTTTGCACTTTAGACTTAAAAAAACAACTGCAACAATTAAGAGTCATGTCAGGACTCGATAACAACGTGTTGTTCCATTATTTCAGTTCATTTACAACACTGGATTATTTGGGTGGCACAGCTGAGTGTGTTATCTACTCGCTTATTTCTTATTATTGTTAAACTGAGCTGTGATCTGCTGTGAAGTGTCAAAACGCAGTTCAACCTCCTGAACGTGAATATAGTAAATGGTGGATTTTTACTGTCAGCCTTATGTTGTTGAGATTTCAGTGAATACAAACATAGTAAACCCACATTTTCTTCACTTAAATAAAGATGTTTCGAAGAACATACCGGTTTTCTTGTAAATTCAGACGCTTCACTTCTCTCTGCTGCCAGGTTAGCGCAGGTCAGACGGCGAGTTTCTGTCAAACAAACAAAATGTCTTGTTTACTGGACACAAAAATGAAGATGTCAGAAAAGTCAGGTAGATCAGGAAAGATTGAGAAGACAAGCTTACAGTGAGAAAGAAATCGGGTATCCAAATCTAAGTAGAAAACTATAGGAAACACTTGGGAACAAGCTGAACCAAAACAGGCCTGAAACTGAACCGAGGAACAGACTGAATTCACGTGGGGGGGACGGGGACAGTAAAACACACGTGACACACATCAGGTGTCAATCGCAGGAACAGGAAACAGGAAAAAAGGCAGGAAGTAAAACTGGCAAGAGACACAACCAATAAGTAATTTTAAAGTTAAACAGGAAAGAACAAACTCCAAGTCTAATAAAAAAATGGATAAACAAGTTAAAAGTCCATCAATTCAGGAACAAAGACAAAAGTAAGAGTTTAAAATTACCACAAAGTTAATCAAAAGTCAAGAAATGATATAAAAACAAATACATTATGAGGTTAATTTATTTCAGAGCGAAGAAACTGCTACAGGTCAAAACAAAGCAGATCAGTATAACTTGAAGTGTGACACCTGTCATAGGTTAATTTCATTTCATCTAATTATTCTGGATTAATTTAGGTGTTTTTTATTTCACTGTTAATTAATATTATGATTTGATGTTGTTTTGAGAGGATGTGCTGTTGTGTTTTGTATCACACTGTCATGTGTGTAGTGTGTGTCTATACTAAATTTAATGAACGTCTGGTCAAGTGTACCGTTTTAATTATGTTTAGCCTGGCACTACCGGAAAAATGTGCATGTGTGAACGGGACTGGAACTTCTCTCAATTTATTTTAGATTTTCAAGGGTCGTTAATAAAATCTCTGAGCAGAGCGACTTATAAGAGTGACAGAAAAAGGATGCATTAATGCCCATCCGTATATTTGAAAGACTTTTCCATATCAACCAATTTGCTTCAGCAACATTCCAATTTTGGGTGCTCCACTGTCAGTCATCATATTAAACCCTCCTCATTTCAAATAAATGGTTGTGATTGGCCTGACCAGTTTCAGGATGCAGGGGAATTGGTCTGGATGGAGGAGTAGACCCATCAGCAGGAGCAAATAAATATATGAGCTCTCAGAGTGGGCTGCTTTCCAGGCAATTTTTTTTATTATGATGAGGAAATAAATATGAAAACGAAGGGTTCTCTCCATCGCGGCGTTGTTTCTCACCCCCCTCTCCCTGCCATTAAACACTTGCCCTGCTCTCTTTTTCCATTTCCTCCTTTGTCTTGAGTGTGGCCATTTGTACCGCTTCTCTTTTACTCTCCCATTTCACCTTGTGTACGGAGCGTGATTCAAAGTATAATGATGTTGCGGTTAAATTACGAGCAGAAATTAAGCAATAAACCACACACTTGCCACTGAATAGACCCTTTAAATCATCAGAAGAAATGCTAACTGCTGTGCATTCTGTTGCAGTGACTTTAGGACCTTAATTTCATGAATGCAGTTGCTTGCCTCATCAATATCACAGAGGCCAAGACACGATAAGCTATGTGGAGCCATAATTTGAAAGGCCCTGCAATCCTCATTAAGGGCTGAGAGGGAAATTGTTTTTGTCAGCATGAGAGGAAATAACCTGAGCTCTCTGCTAAATGTGCTGTAATATTGTAATGGAATGTATGCGGCAAGAGTGCATTTCTGGTATGCAGCAAAAGGAGATGGATGTGATCCGGCGGCAATGAGAGAAACGCCAAGCTGACCTTGATCGCGCGGTGCAGTTGTTTCTCTTGTCGCCCCCGTGCAAATGCAGTCGATGTCGGAGTCCTGCCGGAGTAAATTCTCGATTTGAAGAAAATGATTTGTAATTATGTAACGGTACGTATGCTTCTCTGCCAATTCGAGTGGTATCGACCATTCGTACACACTGAGTTGGATTCGGTGACTTTGGGAAACCATGGTTACACACTACAATTTGATGTTTGAGATTTGCAATCACGCATTTCTGACGTGAGGTTGAACCCAACTACACCGTCAGCTTCATTGCTGTAATTTGAAGCTAAGGGTGGTGATCCTGGAGAAGCCATTAGCTAGTTGATGACTCTTCTAACACGCGTCAGAAGCAAAAATGAAAAGAAGACAAAAAGAAAACAAACAAAACTCCGCCTGAAAAAGTGGTGAAGTGCGGGTAAAGTTCGTTGCCAATTCTCCGCATTTTACCCGGAGGTCACGTATGAAAACGGCTTCAGTGACCAATCATTTTGTTTGGTCAGAATGAAATGATTGGTCGTGTCTATTCCAGTCATTTCTTGATGGGTTTCAGGACGTGAAGAGGAACAACAGCAAAGATTAAAAAAGCGTTTCAGAAGCAACTTACCTTCCCTACCTTTGACTGTAAAAACACTTTTAGCGACTTTATGGCAAGAACAATATTTTCTTCAACCGCTCTGACAACATTTTTAGTGACTTATTTAAAAGTATGAACATGGGCGTTGAAAACAATCCCCCCATTTTCTCTACATTCTGTAAACTGCAGTGCCAGAAGCTGAATGAATATCATGCTTCTGCAAAGCGTTTTTTTATCATTTCAACGTTAACATTCAAAAACATTTATTTTCCAACAGCAGCCATGAGCATGTCCTCTGCATTGGCATATGTTTTTTACAATGTATTTACTTATATAATCCGTAGGCAACTGGCCACAAAAGGCTGAGGCAAGGAATCTATAGGAGCAAATAATTTATCCACTCACTCAGATATCCATTCATCAAGCTGTCTCACTGGGAGTAAACAACAAGGCGGCACACCTCCCCGAGCCGTCCTCCTTGAGGGCTGCTGTGGTAGCGTTTGACAGTGGGGGCAAACCATTAGGTCCCTGCATGCTCCCTGTCACGGAGAAAGTGACAGCACACAGCGGTTTCCTGGCCATTGGTTCACTTCCATATAACCCGGGTTAGGCAGCTGGAGCAGGCCGGGGGCGCGATCAGCTCGGTTATGCATACAGTTAGTTGGTGTCTGAGTGTGCGAGGGGGTTTGTCAGCCCCTTTATCACACGCTGGTTAGCTGGTGTTGGTCGGGGCACTTACAGTTTTTGAGCCTCACTCTGATTTCCATGAAAGAAAAGATGCTAAAATTATAAACCAATTTTCACAAATCACAATTATCCTCATCATCATTGCTTAAAACACATTTTTAAAGGGCTCAGATGTTTTTTGAGTTCAAATATTTTCTTTTATTTCATTTTTCTTAGTTTTGTTGATCTATTTTGTTTATAATATTATCTTAACAATCACATTGCAATTGTTCTCCCACAGAGCAAAATTGCAAACATGTATCGTGACAACCACACACACAAAAGTTTAACACCAGCATTAAATGTTCCCAATAAGATTTAATGTAACGTCATTAAATCATTGGTGTGCAGACATGAACACAAAGCCTTTCGGTGAGGTAAGTATCTCATCTGGCATTCGAATGTGCTTTTTTTTGTTTTTTTCCCATTTGCAGGGAGACATGCATTTCAAGGAAGCAAATCCAGCTCATGAAGAAGCCGCGAACAGGAGCAAATATAAAAGCAATAAAAGATATCCAGGAGATCAGAGCTATCTGCAGTCATCGGGCTGCGGAGCATGCATCATGCTATTGTCCTTGAGAGATTTTCCTCACTCCGCTCTTCGTCTTTCTAATACTTTACCCCCCCCATCACATGAAAAATGTGATTAAACTGTTCTGCAGCGGAAAAACTACAGTGATTTTCACAGGGCCATTATTTCTGAAGCTGTACATGTAGCAGCCTTGATAGCTTCACATGGATTGCACCTGTTTCAGCTGTTTTATTTCTTGTCTTGAACACATTTCCAGGGACCTGGGAGAGAGCCTGGGTCGTGGATTGAACTGCTCAAACACTTCACAATGGAGCATGATCTAATATAAATGAAAATTTAATTTAATTTAATACTCACCACAATCCACGTACAGCTAATTGCGTATAGAATGTCAAACACAAGGGAAAACAAAGACTCTAACATAATGTATTATATTTGTGGACCCATAGAGCAGGTTTCTGGACTTGACACTTTGATTTGATGCAGTTTGTGTACAAACTGTGTGTTTACCTGCTCTTTAGTTCCACTGAGCACAAAAGTAATGCAGCCTGTCAAGAGACATTTTAGCAGGTTTTTTTTTTTTGCACCCATGGAGTGGTCAGTTTAAAATAAAAATAAAAGAATGGTAGGTTTCCTGTTGACAACATAAAGGCCTGTAAAGAAGACGTCTATATATGTATTCTTATCCTTATTTGCTCTTCTTAAAGGGATAGCTCACCGGAAAATGAAAATGCACTCATTACTCTCTACTCCCCACTATGCCGATGGAGGGGTGAGTGAAGTGTTTGAGTCTACAAAACACTTTTGGAGTTCCAGTTCCAGTGTTGCAGCCAAATCCAATACAATTTAGACATTAAGGCTAAAAACACGGTGTAAATGACGTCGTTTCGAGTCGAATTTGAATGTCAGGGCTTACTGACATTTTGATGACACCAAAGGAGCAGTATGGAGGCTTTTTATGTTTATTTTTGGTTGCCATTTACTTCGACTGTATTGGATTTGGCTGCAATGCTGTTTACCCCTGAAACTCCAAAAGTGTGTTGTGCACTCAAACCCTTCACTCACCCCTCCATCAGCATAGTGGTGACTAGATAATGACTGATTTTTCATTTTGGGGTGAACTACCCCTTCAGATAAAAGTGATTATATTTTACACCGACATAATTTAGAGTACCTTTGGTCTTGGTTACACAGATTTGGAGCCGCTGCCTTGGGAAATGACATCAGAGAAACATCTGCCTGCTCGTCAGTGAGTCTACACTCACACAAAAATCAATGATCAATGTCCTTCACATTTCTTTTATCGTAGCTTTGCTTGTGAGGCGCGGACAGGATGTGTCTGAGGCTTTTCCTCTCCTCCCATCTGCAGTAAAACATTCAAACAAAACCATCGCGGGCGGCGACAGGAAGTCGGACATCAACACGACCAAAGGGAAACGGGGAATAAAAGGATAAAAATGTGATTAACGCTAGAGTGGAGGGATGGAGTGAGAGAGTGATGGATGCAGGGAAACAGGGATGAAGAAAGGAACGGTCCGAGACAGAAATGTATGGAGGGGGAGTGGGATCAAGGACAGAGAGAGAGGGGGGGGAGTAGAAGGAATAAAAGAATAAGAGATGAATTGTGTAATGGCGCCCCTAACTCCTGGCATTACACTTTTATGATTAATGACATGTTTTTCTCTTCCTCTCTTGTGCGTCATATCTGAACATTTACCGTCCTGGACACTACAGAGTTCTGGGTGGTAATAAAGGAAAAAGCATTTTGGGCAAAAGGCAAAACGAAATTTATGGGGGGAAAAAATTCAATAGAAAAAGCAAATTCCTCCTGTTGTTTTTGCTCTGCACAAATATGTGTCCTCAGATTTGAAACCTCAGCAAAAAAGGCTCACTTTCCATCACTTATGGACAATTCGTGTCAGGTAACGTTACAAAGTGGATTACGATTCCTGCACCAAGGGAGAAAATCCTATTTAAGCCACTATCTGTTTATAGAATGCGGCAGCCGAGACAATGGGAAGAGACACAGTGTCATCAAAGTCAAATCTGATAAGGTCAGTTTAGAAAGCGAGTGTTTTAGCAACAAACACTGTCACCAGAAGGATAAGAAATATAGTGTGTTCCTTTCAGGCAAATAGGTTCCCATGCCTCTCTATGCTAAAATTTCCCATCTCCCAAGCATATATCTTTTTTAAAGTCGGGGCCCGTCTCAAGACGGGACATGGACACACACTCGTAAATATTTATCTCATGTACCAGGGTAATAAAAAATGCCTGGCAGCCTTGTTCCTCCCTTGGGGCCACACCTGGTATATGGGCTCCAGACCATGAGAGGATCTGAATAAAGATGTATCCCTTGTCATCCCCATAATGCTGTGTCCCATGTCCGGGATCTGCTGAGTGTGCGTATTGTCATCACCAATAGAGTGGTTAATTTAAGATGTCAAACTCACAGCCTATTTCCTGCTGCTGTTACTTATCCATGTCACTATCCCCCCCCCCCCAACGGAGGAAGATAGCATTGATCGCCTCAGCTCTCGCTTTTTCTCGGCTTTACATTTTTTTTTTTTTTTTCCTCACTCACGAACCCGGAGCCCTGACACCCAAATCAAATATGTACTTACATTTACTGTATACCCTATTAAAATGTGACAGGAATATATCAGCTTTGCTTCAGTAAAGTATGAGGCTAATCCAACGTGGCATAAAGCGGACCAATCTGCAGGTGAAAGAGGGAGTCGGCGCAGGCAGCGGCGCCGTGGTTACGAGATCTTCATCCTGCCTGTGGGTTTTTCCGCAGCTCTCTCTATTCCCCCTGCTGAAATGTTAAACCTTTTATAAATATGGGGCTTTGTCAAACCAGACAATAATACAGCAGTCAAACACTTGTACTCTCGCATGCACTCGAGCCCCAGGGTTTGACTTGGCTGACTTTCGAATTCTTGACCATTCGAGTTAAATCCTTTGTAAGATTCACAAAGCGTCCTTGCTTATGAGAGAGTTCGGAAAGGGGAAGAGCTGTTGAGGAAATGCATCTTGGGAGTTTCTTTCTGGAAAAGTGGGATTTTGTCAAGTTGCATTTAAGCATGCACGCAGGGACGCTGGCTCTGCTTTACCTCAGGTGTGTTTGGGTCTCTCAGTAATCAAAGTAAAGCTATCAGGTAATTCAATGAAGCCGTTTCAGGGTTTTAATTGATTTTCTTTCCACCAGACGTATGCAGCCTAGAAACCAAATATACCTTTAACGGATGGAGCAGGTTTTCACTGTGCTGTTAATGAGATGCATTTCCATGTTATCACCAGCCATCATGCATACGTGAGACATTGCACTAATTCAATTATGTAACGAGACATTTTTACCTGATCTTAGTTGCACATGATTCTAAATGTTAGTGGTTAATGGGTTTGAAAAACAGTGAGGTCCAGGGTGCACTTGAGAGACTTCTTTCTATTTGCAAAAAAAAAAAATTATGTTGTGGGTGTTTGAATTCTGAAGGTCTTTCCAAACAAAGTGAGTATTCTTCGTCATCTGTCATCCAATGAAAATCTTCATGCACAGAAACCTTGTACACTGAGTCCTGTGTGTATTTGTTCTGAAAATCCGCAGTAGGAGATAAAAAGGGAGTCGAGCAGTGGGGATGATTTTGTGGTTCTTTCAGCACGATACGCTACCAGAACTGAGATCACATGTTAAAAAGAAGAAAACTAGTTTCTGTGATTCAGTTGAACCTGAACAGCTCAAACAACCATCTGGAACACCTTTAATAAATTAAGGTTGGGTGTATTTTTAAACGTGCTCCTAAAAAAATAAGTGCTTGATGTGGAAAGACCTTCATATGAAAATTTGAAAAACAGACATCCTGTGTGTAAAATTCACTGTGTGGCTCTAGTCTCTGTATTCTACCTGTGGCTGTCTTACTTTCTACCAATTCTGAACATGTGTGTGTGTGTGTATATACGTGAAGCTCAGTCATAAAGGTCAGTCCATTGCTGGGTTTCTTTAAGACTACTTTTTTTCAATTTCCTGTAAGTTGCAAAGCCATACTAGTCACTGTAGGCTTTCTTTAAGTTCTTTATAAAGTAAGGCCACAAGTGACCATCTTTTTGCACTATTACACATATCACTGAGTAAATAGTTATAACATGATTTTTGCATATTTGTATGTTTCTCACCTCTTTCATTAAGCAACGATTTGCTGAGTGATGCTCTCTTTTTCAGGAGGTGACTTAATCACTCCTATACAATTCACACCTGCAAGTTGCCAAGCGAAGCTGCATCTCACTCTGCCACTACGCAGCTTCAATGGGGGGGCATGGGACATGTTCATGCCTGCAGGATGGATGGAAATAGAAACACACGCATGCACAAAGCAAACAGCACACAAAGCCAGGAGACTGTGGACACTTGTGAGATTGCTTTTAGATGTCCTAAAAATCAGCAAAGTGAGACAAATTGTGTTCCAGGAGAGGTTAAAGCTTTGGGCTTTTGAATCAATCTAACTGAGGAAGAGGGTCTTCGCTCTCTCTAGTCCTGGAGCACTTCTAAACATCATCCCACTGCCGGCATTAAGAAGAGTGCTTCCTGCAGTCTTTTCTCAAACCAATCCACTTCGCCAAATCCCTAAGCTCTGGCGTTGAACTGCATTCACGGCGGCTTTGTAATAAAAGGTCACAATATTCTCAGACCGGGAGAAGAGGTAAGGCTCTGTTATGTCAAATTATGTTGTGGCCTGTGGCCGGGCCAAAACAAAATTATAGGGAGGATAGGAGGCGGCTGGAGACTGGTCTGCTGGCGTGTTAGAATCGAGATAAATCCGAGGAAAGGTTAGGGTATGTTTGGGAAAGTGAAAACAACAGAAACCTTCCAGAAATGTCTCAGTCATCCAGGTCATGTTAATCCAAGAAGAGTTAATTAAGTCACAACTTGACTTGGTCTTACAGGGGTTTAGTTCCCTCATTTGTATTTCTTGTCCCTCTCCATTTAAGCTTTATGTATTAGCTCGGGTAACAAACGCATTCATTGGCCGATAAACACGTTACTGGTCCTTGATTGTAGTTGATGAACAGCTGTTTGTTACATGAAGAGTGTGTGTCCCCCGGACGCAACATGAAAGCTAGCTTCTTTACTCGTAGTTCAACTAATCGACACCTGGTTTGTTTGCTTAGCTTTAAATTCGCTGTAAAATGCAGTGGAATTGCAAAAGATTTTGAACAACCCCCTCAGTCACTTCCTTCTGCACCGGGCCTGTTGTCGATACTTCAAGAAAATACACTCTTCATCCAAAGCCTCTTTAAAACGGAGATCCCGCTATATTGGTGTTAATAAGACGACTCTAACTCCGGGCATTATGCTGCCCCAGTGTGTTGTTAGAACACACATTGGATCAGGGCACGTTACAGCACGATCTGTCCTGCCGTGTCTGTTTTCAACAGACGTTGAACTGAAGAACAATGTCCCCCGTTCTGTTTGGGTATCTACAATACTAACTGGTGTGGTGGAATAAAGGTGCAACATTCCTGCCTTGAACATGCTGTGCAAAAACTTTTCAAAAGGCTTCTTCAGTTCCAACTGACTCGGTGGGGAGAGCCAGGTATGTGTGGGTTCGCCATTGATGTCCCTTTAATCGCTAATGCCTCAGCCTGTATTTTCTTCAGGAAAACACAATGTGGTAAATGTGATATTTCCGTATCTCATCAGTTATCAGTTAATGCTGACACGCTATCTTTGTGGAAAATGCATTTTCGTAATCTCAGAGTACCTGAGTTAAGCAGCTATCACGAGAAGATAAAAAATTATCAAGAAATCTTAAGTCTCTTTGAAGCAGTCCGGGCGATATCTACTGGGAAGGTCCGCACTGATTCTCGGGATTGATGCCAAAGTGAAAAAAAAATATCAACCTCAAAGGGCAACCTTCAAAGTGCGATCTTCACTTGTAATTGCCTATCGTCCTCAGAGTGGGACGAAGAAACACTGTTTGCCAGGTTGTTTCATCTGGTTTTGTATAAGTGAGAGATCATAGAAAACCATTTCACTGGTTTTTGGCATTTTTAATGATCTGAGCTTAAATTATACATTAGAAATGGCAAAGATTCATCCATGTTGAATTATGTTTCTCTCACAGCTTCAACAAATGTTCTTGGAAATTGATTTTCTTGTATGAATCAGTGTGGTCGATATTAATTACAAGAACATATTAAATCAATCTCTGTAGGAGTTTCCTCTTTGTAACATTGTGTGCTCAAGCAGTACTGGATATTGTGCGTATGTACTTTTGTCTGGCTATGTTTGGCCCTGAAGAATTATTATTTCATTTTGACCAAAGGGTATTTTTTACATGATGAATGAACTCAAACTGTCACACTCGCTGAAGAGACAACACAGGAAAAGGAGCAAAATGCAGATGATACAAACCTTCACTTGACGACATAGAAATGTCTTTCTCGAGGGTGATACAGGAAGCGTCCCAGAACCAGAGAGGTAAGTCCAAACAAAGGAGCAGTAGGTGAAGGTCCAAAACCCCAAACGGACGTAGATACACAAAGATACTAGAAATAACACGAAGGAGACTGTGTCCAGAGATGTAGAAAAACAATCTGGCAGCAAAGCAAAGGCAAAGCATGGCATGTATGGGGTTTCTTGGAGGGAAACACAGGGACCGGACTGATCAGGTGACAGGTGAGTATGAGTCAAGTGACAGTGAAGCAGGAAGGGGAAGGAAATGACAGGAAGAGGAGACCAAAATAAAACAGGAAGTCCAAGAATGAAAAGTCATGCAAAAGGTCCTGGAAACGTGAAACGAGATGTCACTTATTTTACAGCATTAAGATCTAAGGCCCCGAAAAAAAGAAATACACTCTAAAACCAAAGCGTTGTTTGAAAATTACCACCTATTACCTGAAGGTTTTCTGAAGAGCTGACAGAACCAACGTTTACAAAAGCTTTTTTAGCCTCTGAAGCAGACAGAGAATGTTGCTGCTAGATTGGCAGTTTAACAGCTGTTAATACTAATAGCACCTTTATATGTGTCGCTGTCGTCTGATAGAGATTAAATCATTGCCGACATTAAGGCTTGTCAACGCCAATTGGCTGCAAGTTTTTCTATCGAAACAGATGCTTCACTTGAAACCATAACTCCTGTGAGGATTGCTTCTCCCAGGATCTCCAACGTAAAGTGGCTGAACCCTGTTGGATTTGTCTACCTTTAAAACGTAGACAACATAAGTGATGGGAAAATAGACAAATCAAGCTGTGCTGGCTGTGTTCTTTCAAACACACAACAGAAACGACTGAAAGGTGAGAGTGATGCAGAGTTAGCTACAACACAACTGCTCATGTGCTTACCTCAACTTCGAGAACCAACGGATACCCCTAAATGACTTTTAATCATAACTTTCAAGTGGTTTTGATTTTTCACTTTTCCTTGCAGTCCGTTTCCCCATCATCCTAAAATATTTTGTATGTATGTGCTGTTACTATTCTAGCACTGCCATTTGCTCTGCTTGCAGCCAAACACACATTCTCCACGCAACTGGAAAATACAGATTTCTATTATTAAAAAGCAAAGGCGTCTGTGCAGGTGGACATTATACACACCTGCCCTATTTTACTGCTGACGCCCCAGAATAGCAGCTTTTATTTCCACCCTGCGTCTCACATCCTAGTTTGACATTTCCTGCTGCACGTCTTCTTTTGTCAGGTGACATTCCTTTGTAATCTCATAGTAGTCACAATGTATAATGAAAACTTTGCAGCAGAAAAATATCTGGACCTCGACGACCCGCAGTCCCAGCATTACAAAGCTAAGAAGTGAAAATGTCATTGGCTAGGCAAGGCATAGCTGAGAGATTGGCTCTGCAGGTGAAAAAACACACAATAGAGTTCTGGGTAGGCTGCACAGACCTACACACACTAAAAACGCCAAGTGACGTGTTTCACCTCTGGCACAGCCTGCGTTCTTTCACTCTCACTCGTTTCTTTCTTCTGCGCTGACATCTCCCCGGACAACTGCTATTTACTGTATATATAAGCGTTTCTCTCAAACAGCTACTGCCTCTTATGAGTTAAGTTGTGTTATTTGCTATCTCCATCCAAAAATCGTCATATTTACTGTCGTGTAGATAAATTAACTTTAATCTGTCCATTTTTTCATACCCGACCCAACATTAACACTATAAAGCTTATAGTGTTAATGTTGGGTCTAAGCACCACTATTAGTATTGTTCAAAAAGCCCTGTTAAAGTGGTGGACAAAATCCTATAGCATAAAGACTAAAAGACATGTTGTCCTCAGACAGGGACCATGTAAGAAGTTTATTTAGATGTGTTTGCATGTCAAGATTTTTTGGGATTGGATTTTAAGTTTTTATATACTTAAAATCAACCAACTAACTAACTAAGTAACTAATTAACTAACTATATAACTAACTAACTGTGCTGGAGTGTTTGGAGAGAAGACAGCATATTGTGGGGATTGGTGTGATAAACCATCTTTATCAATAGTGACACAAGTAATTTAAATAGTTTACAACAAGTTCTACTTTAGTATGTTGAGAGAATGAATAACTTTTGGACGTAATAAATATTGTATAATAAACTAAAATTTCTTCGCAAATTTATATCAGACACAACTGGCAACACTAAAGTAGCTTAATACAAGTTTTGTTTGTGAAAATTGCACAAAATGCACTTTTGTCATTACACATTTGCAGATACTAGACTTCATGAATTGTCCGACATTTAAACAGAAGGTGACATCAGACGCCCTCCTCCACTTTCATGTGAAGCCTCGACACCACTGCATCTAAAAAAATAGAAATAGAGAAATAAATAAAAGGCATGCAGCATGGAAGATTAACTTGCATATACAGTAGTGTGAGGCCTAACCGGGGGAAGAGGTGTTGACTTTCATTGTGACATGACTACATTTAAGAGGTTGATAAAATTGTTGTCTTCATTTTAAGGAAAATATTCACTTTATTCATCCTATCTCCATTCCACTACAAAGGCGACGCAGGTTTTAACAAGCGGACTACTTATCAAAGCTAATGCACCTTGCTATTCTTGACATTAGATAAATTAATTTAATAATAAACAACGATGGTGTGCAGTAGGAGCAAACACATTTCCTTTGTTTGCAAGTAATACCAAAGAGAAATGGGCCATGCTTTGTAAAAATGGATCGCACATAACACTCGCGACATATATTTGGAGTCAAAGTGTTCAATCTTTGCTCCATTTTATGCTGCAGCATTACTTTTTTGAAGCACGAACAAAAGTTCTCTCTTCCCTGAAAATGTCGCCCCACATCTTCCTGGCTATCACGAAGCAGGATGTATCATTTCAGACCTATATGTAAAATATTTCACTCTGTGACAAACAATATTACCCAGAGCTTCACAGTCTGGTTGAGCACGACTTTTCTTACAGAAGGTTCAAGACACTGAACGTTTTGTAGCAATACAACAAAAGATAAATCATCGCTTGGTTTTTTTTACTGTTTTATGCACAAACATAAGCGTTTGACTTTCCTCATCCCCCCCACCACCACCCCCCCCCGACAGCTAAGGTAGAGGTAGATTACTTTGGACATGATATGTGCTGCAAGATTCTTTTTAATTAGGGGGCTACTGTTTATAAGCCCCAAACAGTAACTCCAGATAATAGTGGATTTGTGTCCAGTTAATCAAAATCCTGTTGGCAGATAATGGCTGCCAGGGGCTCCACCAGGTTTGCAAAAATTTAATTAGGAAAGCCATGAATCTCTACAACGCCTGCTCAAGGGTGAAAAGCGACTGAATGCAACATTGAGTTTGTGACCGACTGGCTTTAAAAGTGAAAAAGTCCTCCCGTAGAGAGGAATGGGAAGATGCCAGGCTTTTTTTTTTAAGTGCAAAGTCACACACAGAGATGTATGTGCTATGTGAACCTGCCACGTGTGCACCAGAGCCTGATTTAGTTCCTCTGTCATCACCGGGAAATTATCTTTGCTGTAGCGGCCCTAGTAATGGATGTTTGGACTCGGAAGCAGGACTCAGCAGGTCGGTTCAAAGCAACAGCAGCCGGTGGTGAATCAGGGGAGGCAAGGAAATCCAAAAAAAGGGAGCGAGCAAGAAAGAGAAAGACACAGGAAACATGAACAGGAAGGTAGGTGGACAAGCACAGAGGCTGGGAGCTATATGGCTACAGAGGCACCCCACACAATTTGGCCGTGGCTTTGTGAATCACAGCTATATCCACTGAGGGACTAATGAGGGAATGAGCAGCATGTGGGGTGTAAGGCTGCTTCCAAAACCAGTCACTACTCACTATATATAGTCCATTACACAGGGAGTTTGGCATTTTGTAGAGCCGTCTGGGCGTTTATTGATATTTTTCATAAACTGTATGGATGACTCATTGTATCCCACAATGCATCGTGAAAAGCAGTGCACAACCGATGGTCAACCGAGGCAATCGTGCATTGTGGCTCTTCTGAGTGGTAGACGAGAGGAGAGACTGCTGTGCGATCTGAAATCAAAATTGTGCCACTTGTGAATAAAAGGAAATGAACAAAAATTGTGTTGAAAAGAGCTGAATGTTGTAGCAGACACAAAATATTTTCTACTTATTCATGTAGGAAAATACTCTCAGTAGAATATGTACAGACAAATGATGATGTATGACGTTTGACCCGAGTAGTGTCCCAAAGTGTTATTTTCATTTGAGCAGATGGGCTCACCAGACATCTCTACACATGGAACTCCCTGTACAGTGAGTGAATGACAGAGTGGTTTCAGACACGACCCAGGTGATATGGAAATGACTGGACCTGGAGAAAACTGCTGGACAGGAAATAAGAGATCTTGAAACATAGAAACACAAGGGACAGGAGGAAATTTGAGGCTCCTGAGTCAGCGAATGTGTCCACATGACTTTAGTAAATTCAATACACATAGGTGAACCTGCTGGGTTTGTCTCACTTAAAGCTAAACTGAAGTCAGAGTTCTTCGACAATTGAAATTAAATGAATACAATTTAACATTAGGAGACAAAATAACAACCCAAAAAATAATTACAGATACATCTAGTATAAACATTTCATTGATAATCCAGAAAATAAATCCTCTCTACAAATATCTACTAAATATCAGAGTCCTAAAGTTGATTGAAGACGTTTCACCTCTCATCCAAGAGGCTTCTTCAGTTCTAACTGCCTGCAGGGAGTCCCAGGTTTTTAACTTGTAGGGTCGTTAGGAGTCGCTGAGGTTACCTGAGAGGCCGGGCCCACCCTGCTGTTGGTTTAGTTGGGAGTCGTTTGCGGGTCGTTGGGAGTCGTTGACCCACCCGCCCCCTGTCAGTCATGTGTCCTAAGCTGCGAATTGTAGTGAAGCTTCCTGGGGATTGAAGTCAAGACTGCGTTGTGTGCGGCTGAGAGGTGGTGTCTTAAACCTCCTCCTCTGTTCAGACATCTGTAGTTTGACGTAGATGTCTTCCTTCACTCGTCTTTCAAAAGGAAGCCATCTACGTCAAACTAGAGAAACCATCTCTTCTTGGATGAGAGGTGAAACTTCTTGAAGAAACTCAACCAAGTCCAGTTGACCCGCTTTTAGTTACTTGGATGTACCATGACCTGGATGACTGAGAATACCCTAAATGTCGTTCTTATAGCCTAAAATTCAATGGCTTTTGCAAAAGTGACCCAAAATACCCAATCTGAATGATTGAAAAAGAAAATATTTTCTGTACATGTGCCACAAACTTTTGTACATTGAGGCTGTTCTGGGTCAAATTTGACATGTATCTATTAAAATGGATTATAGATCCACCAGTGAGGGTCAAATAAAGGAAAATGGTGCTTTTATGGAATCTTGAAACTGTGAAACTGTACATGCCATGTCTGTGTGTATTTTTTATATCTGTGTTCTCACTACATTCATCCAGGTTCAGGCACCTGCTGACCTTTGAAGGAAATTTCGAAGCAGTGAAAGAGTAAAACAGCATAGGAGGGATCATATATGGTGCACATAAGGAACAGAAGTCATACAGAGGTCAGGGGGGGCCTTCACACAGACACTAGATCTGCACCTGCAAGCACAAGCTACATCACAACATAATCTAAAAATAAACAAATTAGAATCAATTTATTCTGAGCAAACTGAGATCAATGCAGAGATCAAAAGAGGGGTTGGGGGGGGTCATAGGATTAGAAAGGTTAGTGAGCTGCCATCTCAGTGACTGAGGTTATGGCAGCAAGACAAACTGTGCAAGAGGCTCTTGATCTAAAACTTCCAAGATGAGGAAGCAGACAGTGGAGGATAGTTGGAGGATGACTCAGAGCAGGAAGACAACATGGAGGAAAACTCTGATTAGAGCCCCTCTGGTGAAGATCAATCAGAGGGAGAGGACCAGGCAGCAAGGGAGACATATATGTCGAAAAACAATCAGTTGGTCCTGACTTCCACATCAAGTAGCAGGCAGCGAAAATGTCATTCGCGTGACTCGGTTTTAACAGTTATAATGCTTATACATGGTTATATAATAAATCCCAACGGTTCCAGAGGGTTCTTATCATTCTCACTTTCAATAAAATATATGCATATCATTACGGCTGTTATGTTTTCATGTCTTAGGTAAAACAGGACATGATATTGTGTGATAGTAGATACTTTTCTCCAAAAACGATTGGTGTAAAACCGAAAAAATACACTCTCCCTTCTCTCTGAAACATTAACTAAGGACTAATCATCCATTTATTAAGGTCAGATAAGTTATTTATACATTCTAAATAGTTCAAAATCCGGTATAAACACTTAATATGAGGGAATTATTGGCCAGACTGTGAAGGCATGAATTATGAACAGTATCTAAGGGTTAAAAAACAAAATGTCAACGTCGGTGCTGTTATAGGGAAAAGATAAGAGAATCACCACAGTGAGAAGACTTCATCCTCTGGGGACAATGAACAAAGGTATACTTTTCCATCCCTAGAGTCACTTCGCTGTTATGGTTTAAAACAAATTCCCTCATTCTAACCCAGACTGTTTTACATTATAGCTGCATATGTTTGAAGAAAATGTTGAACAAATTGTAAACAGCCAATTAAATATACTGTCCAGTAAGCAGTGATGTTTATTAAACCCAACACTGACAGTGTCTCTCTGCGTATTGTACACCAGTCTGGTAAGAAATGTATTTTCTTCCTTCCCAGGGTTTATATAACAAGTATTATTGTATATGAGGCCCTGTGCAAGTTTTAAATTACAGAGGGGATTTAAGGACATCTGGGTCTCACGAGGCTCTGCAGGAAAAAAAAAGGAGTGTGCACACATTTGACAGTTTGAAACACCGAAAGGCTCAGATAAAAAACAGAAAATAATAATAACAATGATAATATGGTAATGATATCGGGGAACATGTCAGAGCTTTTTACGTAATTTTTCTTTTATTGTTTTTTTCCCCCCCCTAAATCAGATTTGCTACTCACATTTTTATCTCTTAGATATTGTCCTTTCAAAACTTTTATTAAACATACACTAATATCATTGCACGGACAGAAAGGGGAGAGGGGATTTGGAGGATTTGCTGGCCGCGTTCTTGCAAGAGATCAAATGACTTTCGGATTCAGATCTGCCATCCCCACAAACAAATGGAAGCGTCGTCCAAGCAAAGCCTAATGCACCACGGAGAGGACATTAGAAACACATATCCTGTTTTATTAATGTGGTCAATACAGTCCATTAGGCCAGGGATTTAAAAGCCACAGAGCTCTCCCACCTCCATTAGTATTTTCCTCTGACCCATGGTAATCTTGTTTTTTTTATTCTTTCTTTTTCTGGAGAGGGCCAGGTTGTTTTTCACATTCTCCAAACAGCAGCGACATTACATTGTTATTTATGTACACAAAACTTTGCATAGCAGTTGTAGATTTTTTACATGTCGGTCAGGGGATTTCAGCAGGGACAGTGACGTGAATGAGTTTCTGAGATTACAGGTATTATGTTGATGCCATTCCTCTATCCGTTTGCAATTACTTAAGGCTGTGATTTGCCTCAGGACATATTTTCTCATACAAACACACTAAGCTAAGGCAGAGCAAAATTTTTGTTTGAAAAGCAACTAGGGCCAGAATAATAGCTAAACTCAAGGTTAAACCCGCTGAGGATTGTTGTTTACAGAGGAGCAGAGCTGAAAATCTGAAAAAGCCAAACGATTTGGAGCCAAACTGAAGAAAAACAAAAAAGAATTAAAGAGTTAAATGATAGTTGGAACTGTCGGAGAAGGCAATGTCAACACATCAGTGATCAGTGACCTCAGTGTCTTCGCAGACCTCATTAGTCAAAGTGAAAAAATATAACGAGATCAATGGTGTGGCCCTAATGATGTTATAGACTCAGGAGCAGAAGGGAAATGTAAAAAAATACACCAGGTTTAATAATTTAGCATACAAGATAACGATATAGATATACAAGACAGATATAGATATACATGATAACACTCCAATGGTATGCGGCATCATGACTGCATGGGATCTGAGCAAATACATTTCTATGAGCTGTATTTGGATAGTAAAATACAGAAAATTCCCAAATTGTCAAAAGGTGTAAGGATCATTATCCAAATCAATTAAGGCCATAACTAGAATGGTAACTCAGCAGAGCAAGTAGCTCCCGCAAGGCCCAGCAGTCCCTTTAAATTCAATCAAGCCACATCACATTTCACACACTCAGAGATATCAGACCACTATACCTGATTTTTCCCTGAAATGTCAAAAAAAATCCCTCATTTCACACTGTTAAACAAGAACCTCACGAGTGACCTTTGAAATTGGAAAGACATTTTTGCAGAGACGCTTTAGGAACAGGGAAACGTGTTTTTGTTTTACTGGTAGAGTTTAGTTTACTTTCCACTCATATTGTTTGGGGGGGATATTAAGTTCGATGTGTAACTCTGCCTATTAAGGGTCCTCTTTTTGTTCTATTCTTTTGCTTTGTTTTGAACAGCATCCATCCACCATGTTCCCCTCCTTTTGTTCAATAATTCATTTGTACTTTATTATTCTACTCGATAAATGCTGTTATTTTAACCACAGACATCGTTGTTTTGTTTTACCTTTACCCCCTAACAAGCTTGGTAAGTAACAGTGCAAAAAAAACAACAACAACACCACCCAGATCAATCCCTTTCTTGCGGATTCACACCAACATTTAAATTGGCCCATGTCCCGTCCTTCCATCAAGTTTTGCGGAAATCTGCTCTGTAGCTTTGGTAATCCGGCTGATGAACAAACCAACAAACAAACCAACCAACATACTGTGGGAAAAACATAACCTCGATGGCAGAGGCAATGAGATTAAGATGTATAATAGCAAACAATGATTGATGCAAACTAGTGTAGTGAAAATATTTAAAGGGAAACAAACATTCTATCTGACTAAATGCTAAAAACCTTACTCCTCTATATGTGTTTAAAGTGTTAATAATTCCAGGCTTTATTCTTTCGTGTGTTGCTCTAAAAAACGGTGGATTGCTTATGCAACACAAGCAAGAACAACAGGACAAACAGTGTCATGAGGGCTTGAGTCATACTTTTGTGAAAATGTTAAACGGTTACATAAGGTGAGAAATGTGCTATTTAAACCCGGCCTGCGTGTTTTGTGGGAACACGGGTCAGCTACGGGACTGCTGACACAGTAACTGTCCATTCTGGCACCATTAGAGCATATACAGTATCTATGTCTGTGCGCCGTGCCGCCAAGGTTGTCAAATTATTTCTCTCCGTAGTCCCATTCATAGCTCGTGTCTGGCCACTCTCTATGACACTAATGGTTCTTTAAAAGCTTGGCAGGCCTGCACTCCCTTCGCTGTCTGACAAGGTTGAGCAACAATGATCGGAGCCCACCTTGTCCCACTCCTGCTCTTCCCGCTCACACAAGCGCTATTTCGGGCGCGTGTGTGAGGAGTCTATCCTGACTCACACGGACATTACGGCCGCACAAAGAGATTCATGGGTGCGGTGTCGTGCCCTCATTCCAAAGATCTGTACAGAGCAGTTAAAATGTTCCCTTTTCTTTTCTCCTGCATTGTGTCCTGATTCGCGGGGGCAAAGAGGGATCCCACGCAGAGATAAGACACAAAAACCTTTTATTCACCACCACGGTCTGAAACAGGCAAATTAATTCAGTCCTATTATTCGACTCGTTGAGGAGCCAGAGGACTGGGAGACAATGTGCTGAAATTTGAGAATCGTCTGCAGAGATTCTCCCAAAATTGTGTTCTAATGCAGGTGCGGTATATCACTCAATTTCCATATAAAACATGAAATGATGACTTCATTTAAATGTAACAGACTTCAGGAGTTCATAACCGGCAAAATAATGAATATATGTATCAGCCTAAAGTCATTTATTTGTTCAGTCGCAGGAAGGGGAGAATGGAAAATGGATTTTAGGTTATAAAGTGTCGTGGTGTAAACAAGAAACACTGTAGATAAACGATAAGGGCTGCAGAGTCTCCGCTGTTGTTATTGTAGAGATGCAGCGTCCTCGGCACGGATCGTGAGATTGGGAAGGTTTGACCCCTAACATTTCCCCACAAGGTTAGCATGCTCTGTTCGTCCACTGGGCCCATACATCAGCGGTGACACAGGTAAAATTAATGTCACCGACATCCAGAGCTCAGCAACGACCACTGATGGCATTTTCTAGTGGCCGCACGCAGGAGGGATCAGCTAAGTTCACCCTCGACAAAACATTACACGTTCAAGTTAATACCAGAGGAAAGTAAGTATCTGATTTCACCCTGTCTCTGAGTTTAATGCTCACTGCTCACAATACTGTAAGTTGCTTTTACATTGTAGAAAATATATTCTCCACAATGTTCAGTATGTTTTCACTCTTCTCGTAGCAGCTTTTGGATCTTTGCATTACAAACGACTCTCCAAAGCAGACTAATGGACAGTGATGGTGATGATCCTTTTAAAAATGAATTCTGCATTTTGCATATAAAGAACATTTTATATGAGGTCAGAATAACCAGAGTAATAAGACGGAGCAGTTTCTCAGCGAGAGCCACCCCTCCCTCCATTTTAATTTGCTTTCATTAATAACACATTATAGATCAGTCCGAGGGAACTAACAATTTATCATGTCACAAAGGGTCAGAAACACGACAAAGTGATTAAAAGCTAATGCTCAGTTAATGATCATTGCTATACTTGGAGAAAGTGAGTGCGGCCCGATGAGCCAGTTTTACACAGACAGTTTTGGCAGAAACACTTCTGCTATGTTTATCTTTGTAATTACGTTGAAATTCGGTTTCACTACATTGCTGCTTGTTTAATCTGTGAGTAAATATTTCCATTAAAAATGTGATAATAACTTTTACCTCGGCCAAGGAGGTTGTGTTTTCATCGTTTTTATCCCTTTCTTTAACATTTTTCTCTCTCTTTTTTTGACATTTACACTGATTTCCCGGAGAATACTTCATGACTAAAAATTCAAAATTAGGCATATTTACAGGACTGATTGAATTTAAGCTATTTGGCCTTAGCGGAGGAATGTGCTCTACTGAGTGCCATTCAAGTTTGTATCTGTAGCTACTGAACCTGTCACATACCAGGTAACTCCAGAGCCAGTTAACACATTCATTTGTATCACAGTACAAACAAGCAAAAACCTTCCAATTATATTATTATGATATTAAGGGTCTTCCAAATGCGACAGACACATGTGTCCTTCCACCCCCTAGCAATGGAGGCTCCAATGGGTGGATCCTTCCCATCCCAACATATCCCATGATTCATTGCACTTCAGCAAAGAACTGTTTTCAAAGAGGCAAAAAGCGAGACGAAAACATCAGACGAATTTATTTTTTAAATGTAAATACTAAACCAAACAGCTAACGATACACATGTTAAAAAAAATGAATGTTTTCAAGGTTTTTTAATCAACCAAAAAACAACTTTTTTTCGTCTATAGCTCTGTTGCTAGGCGACGGCTGTAAGGGCGAGACAAGCTCGTAATGCAATAAGAAGACCAGACGTCTCATTTTAGTTCGGCGGACACACTTAAGCGGCCGATGAAGGATGCAGCCGACGTCGACTGTATAGATCGGGTCCTCTGAAGGACGCTGCCCCTGAACTGAGACACAGCTATAGAAACATAACAGACTGCACTCAGTATATTTGTGCCTTGAAACCTTTGATCGAAAGCATTACTGCTCTAACCAGTTCAAGGAATATGCATCTCTACCAAGTTAAAAGATAAGATGAACAGTAACTTACTGAGCTTCACAGCTAGAAAAAGAGAAAGCACTGATTACCAACAACTGGCTCCTCACACAGACAAGACATTAAGGGCTACGAGAGACAAGGATGAGCGACAGAGTGGGAGAGAAAGAGAGAGGAGGACAGCAGGCACCATTCCAGCCTGCAGTAACCTTGATGACACCCTTCATTACTATGTGCAGGGTGACGTCCTGACAGAGGCATGCGGCACCAGATGGAGGGGAGGGACCGAGCCCCATTCCCACCCTCCACTCGTCCTTTGTGGAGGGACATCGGGGGGGAAAGGAAGTTGTGGGTATGGGGAAGAAAAAGGGAAAGGATGGCAGTTGCGTTGGTGCACAGCTTGACTGACACTGCACTGGCTCAGCTCGGCGAGGCTGCCCTTGTCCTTGTTCTTTGACAGCAGGTGGCCCACACTCTGGCCTGACCTTGCCATATCAAGAAACTTGCACTACTGTATGAGGCAGGAAGACCCCGACTCCAACCTCTGTACAGTTTCTCAACTTCCTCTAGGGACATCAACGCATGCACGGTTCATCGGAAATTTAAATATCACAGCGGGATTGAAAAAAAAAATAAAAAATCCGTAGCTAAAAATGATACAGCAAAATGTAAGAGTAATAAAATCCCTCTTATATAAAACACTCATTTCATATTGATGATGTTCACGGTTTCGCATTGAACATCATTTTCCGTGCATTAACTGGATATTCTTGCTCAGCTTATTTTAATCCACATTTCCTATAAAGAAATTTAAAGTTGTATAATGAGCTGTGCTGAAACTAAAAAAGAGCCAGACACACACTGGACACGAGGTGTTTTGATAATAGGCCACTCGGAAACTACAGCGCTCGTTTGAATTCTACAGGATGACACAGGAAGCTGTCTAATAGCCCCGGCGCTGTGGGAAATTCAGTCATGGCGGACTGATCAAAGGTGGCATTGCCAGCAAGTCCCCTTTAAGGACATTGGCAGTTAGCGCAGGGCTGCCCAGCCTCTTTGTCTTCCTGGCAGCCCTTTGATGAGAGTCCCCTGGGTGATTCACTCTTACTTACAGAAGTGCACACAGCTGTTAAGAATTGGATCAAAACAGACTGAGACAAGGGGGCTGGATGCACAGGGAGGAAGAGTGGAGCGAAGGATTGAAAAAAAGGGGAGAGATAGATGGGGAGGATAAGGGGAACGGCGTGGGCAAAAAAAAAGTACGAGGGCAGAGCACCGGTTCACGCGGCGGGGGCGACTTAAAGAGGGGGCGGCTAATGTGTTGAAATATCCCGTGCTATTCATCAATTTCACTGTTGACATGCTGAAAGACAAAAGGTCACCGCGTTTTTAATGGCCTTCTTGTCCTGGAGGGGGCAACATGGATCGTCTAATCAACTCGTCAATTTGAGCCGTGAATTGCTCATCACACGCACGCACTCGTCTCTGCTTGTAAATCTTTGAGTAAATCGAGATGAATTCCTTGCCCCACTTAACTCATCAGCCTTGACAGTTTTACATACACTTTGCCAGTCTGTATTATTGTCTGCCGCCTCAGACGAGGGGTGAGGGGTGACGTTTTTATGCCGTGTCCATTAAATAGACGTCCGCGCAAATGATGATGAGCGAACAAAATAGAGATTTCAGGATATTTCAGAAATGTTTAATCCGCAGCGGTGGGGTCATTTTTAAAAACTCTCTGTTTGGTTTTTTTTTCTGATTTGCTTCATGATAATGGCAATAAGTTGGTGGGGTCAACACATTAGTGGAATCATTGATGATACATAAAAGTCAACAACTCACAAACATACTTTTAATAATTAAAACATTCATGACAACACTTAAAACCTTGTATGTTTTTTCCAAGTTGATTTCCTTAAACCCTCAACTGTGTTGAGTTGGATGCAATTATTTTTTTTCATACTTACATTCCCAGGAGGTGTGAGAGAAAATAATGAGAAACTTGCTAAATCACTGCTGAAAATAGTGAAAGATGTCGAGCCAGGCTGACAGGCACACCACATCACACCAGGTTAAGGCAAGACAATATTATTTATCAAGCACCTTTCATACATAGAGGTAGATTCAAGGTGCTGTACAAGGACAGCTGGGTCAAAGAAAAGTTGAATAGAGAGAAACTGGACCTGTTTTTTTCTACATAAATACACCCCCTTAATGGAATCCATTAAAAAAGTACTTCCTTGGCCCAAAGTCAATGTGTCGACACTGGTTGAGTAGTTTTTTTTCATAATCCTTGAAACAGACAAACAAAACAAACAGCAATGACATCACTAGAACTTAGTCGAAACCATATTTTAATCACCAGATCTGAAATTTTTATTTGGATACGCACCAAAACACCCACACATCCCAGTCCGCCTGAAGGTGCCAGAATTTATTTCCTAAGATCAATGAAATTTTCTCTTAGAAATCAGTTGAATAGTGATTGACTAATCCTGCTAACTGACAACAGACAATAAACACAACGTCTTTGGAGGCGGTAATAACCTGAGAGGTCAGAGGTGAGATCTACAACCAATAAACCATGACCTGCGTGACTGAGAATCTTAAGAGATGACCAACCTATAGGGACTTCATGGGGAACAAAACAGTTTTACTAAAATGGCAGATTAAAAAGGGCTTAATGAGAGCAGCTTATACTCAACCATAAAGTAGCTGTGCTGGCATAAAAGCTAAATAATGAGCTAGATTCTCTAAAATCCTCTTTGGTGCTTCAGGAGTTTGGTGTTAATGTTGAACGATCTCTGTACAAAGAGGATCTCTGTCGTTCCCCTGCAACACAACATTGGATATAAATGTATGCAAACTATACAACATAGTTTTCGGCCCCTGCAAAGGTTTGTCATCAGTGTGATATTTCATCCTATCTGTGATTTGCAGCAGCGCTGGTTCCTGGCTGTTCCTGCAGCAGCGACAGGCCGATATTAAAGCTGCTAAATTTTGGTGGCAGATGGCAAAACTGTGTGCTCTCCCATGGGGTGGCAGCCAGCCGGCCTCTCTTCGCCACTGTGACGAGGGTGAGTGGAGCTGCCACTTTATGTACATTGAAATTAATAAAGGGGACATTTCTGCTGCTTCGTAATGTGCAAGTATTGTACAATAAAGAACATTGTGAATTTACTTCACCATACTGAACCACTTCGCTAGCCTCAGTAGGGTTTACTTGTTATTCATTGTTATGGTTTAAAGTGCAGTATTGTTCACTTGTAAGCAGTATCAAGGGTTTCTTCGGGGGGGGATTTGCACAGAAGAAAATCTTTTATACTTGATTCTACTGACTCCGCTTGAACAAAGGTGCTTCAAGTTTTGAAAATTCATCATTCTTTGCTTTCATAGACAAAACCTCAGAAAAGGCAGCTCGTGTGCTCACTTATTTCAAAGAATTCCTCCTTGGCCCATCGAGCCCTCATCTTATTAGTTTCGATTGAAGAGGGCCGTGTGGTGATTTCAAGTCTGTATATATTTCAAATGAAACCAAAAAACCCTCATAAATAATGTAGAAAAACCTGAAGACTTAACACCAAAACAAATGCACATGGCTGAGGTTGCTAGGCAACAGGCTCTTTAGCCACGGCGCGAAGGTAAGAGAGAAAATCCCACAGCCATTTACTGTAGGTTTCAGCCGGAGCCTTATTAGCTGCAGTCGTCTGGAGGAGCTGATGAAAAATATCGCAGAGCCGAGCAGTTTGTTTACGGAAATGTGGGCGAACTCTCACAGAATATGAATGCAAATGAACAATGGGACCATTGCATGCACCAAAGTGATTCACCATAACAACATGGATGGCATAAACAAGCCCTGGAGTTTGGTAATGTGAGAGGGAGACGGGTATAATAATTTAACGAGACCAAAAAGCAACATGTCCAATGAAAGCTGCAGTCATAACAGTAAGACGTGTGGTGAAGTGTTTAATTAAAGCGAACAAATACACAACCACCGCCAATTTACTTGGATAAAAATAAAAATATTTAGCTTTGGCTAGTTTGATAAAAGATGGAATTATTTTCTCTTGTCCTTTTGAATATGTTGCATGGAATTTGTCATAGTCATCAGGTAATATTTCTTTCACACAGATTAACACATCGCACTGCGTTGGCGTATTAAGGCCATTACATACTGAGCCAAAATATGATGTTGCTGTCCAATTTATAATAATAAGGAAACACAAGTGATTTCAGTCCAGAATATATGTTCTGTTAGAAAAAGTGAAACTAAAGGCCGAACGCTGCTATAAATGATACAGTGAAGACTTACTGGGCAGATGAGGGCTCCGGCTGGCGAAATGAGGGCAAAGTGGAAATGGTGGTTTGCAGGACGGAGCTGGACGGGGGAGTGAGCTGTGAGCGGGTCGGGTTAGATGACTGGGCCAGCAGGCAGGAGAATGAACTGCGGTAAAGCCAGCACGGTGTAGTTTGACTGTGCTTCTCAAAGTGGAGGCTGGCTTCATACTGCAGTGGGTAAGAGCCGGGGAGCAGACTCGGCGAGGCAGGGGGTTAAGGGGGAGGGCAGCTGGAGACCCGGTGGAGACGAGCTGCTCGTGGGGTGATGTGTGCTGAGTGGTGAGCGTGGCAGACAGAGATGAGCAGAGAAACAGGAAAACGCCATCGTAAAACTCAAGAATGGTTACGCCTAGACAATAAAAAAATCCCATTTCAATTGTCTGTAATATGTAGCCAGCGATATCCCATTTTGACATAGCTCCTGATGCACAAAACCCCATAAATTTGAAACTTTAATCTCAGTTTTTTTTCTCACGAATATGTGACTTTGTAATCTTGGAGAACATTCAAGTGTGTCAATGTGAAAGATTTTTTAATTTTATGTCTTTGCATCTTTTACGTATGAGTTAGCAGCAGCGTTGCAGTCAAAATGACACATTCCCCCAATTGTCTCACGATAGCTGACTAGCGTTGTATCAGCTCAGACTAATTACTTGTCCTACAAATCATAATTTGTTTTTCCTGAAGATTCCTCTCACTGCCATGCAAAATAAGGCCAAAGGTAATCCCATTGATTAGTGTCATGTGAACTCAGCACCTTTCAACAATGAGGTGAGCATGCCGTCCCATTAAATTAATTAATTACCTTTTGCCATTGGGGAACCATTTAAATTTGTAAAAATGTGCCTGGGCCAGGCAAGGTTAATTGGGCATTTAGCTCTCAGAGCTCCCCTCAACACCCAGGAGGAGTCTGTCCCTAAAACAGAAGCAGGTCCTTAATAAAAAGTAGCACAATGACCCCTCCAATAGACAATAGCAGGTTCCTCGTCTTTGACCCCGTCCAACGTAGTAAAGCTGATGAATGGAAAGCACATGAATTTGTCAACATAAGTTTACTCCATTCTACTACAATCCCTAGAAAGTAGCAGGGGAATGCTAGAAAGGTGTTCCTGGCTTGTGTTTTGAAACTGTGATCATGGTGCTTGTGTGTGTGTGCGTGAGAGTGTGTGTGTGTGTGTGTCTCCCCCATGACAGAGACAGATGGAGTGGGATTTACTAGAGGAAGCAGTTTATAGAATATTGTCAGGGGAGAATAGGCAGTTTCTGAAATACAGCTTTCAAGTCACAGCCATCAATCTCACCAGTGCCTGTCTAGATCAAGCAGGCTGGAGAGCTAGTTTGTTAGTGTTCACAAAAGACGAGCGTGTTTGTGCGACGCTACGCCGAGGCCTCGGAGACAAAACAGCCGCCAGCAGCTTCCTCGCAGAGAGCTAAGTGGTAAAGGTGAAGCTGTCGGTCATTGCTATGTAAATAAATTGCCCCATTCTGTCAATCAGTCGGTGAAAGTAGGGCAGTGAGACTGGGGGCCCTGTGTTAATGAACGGCCTGTTAGGACAGCTGTGTACATTGGGGACTAGCAACATTTTAAACTAATCTGATCTTTTGATTCCATTTGAATCCAATTATCCTTTTAAATCCTAAAAATGCCTACACTGATAATGGTGTTTTTTTTTTAAGGTCTAGACCTTAATATGTTATGATTTGTCAGTTAAAAATGACCTTTTATTTTGATTCATTTGTACTTGAACTTGCTAATTGGGGTAAAATGGGTTGCCGTGACATTTTCATGTTTTTTTCAGGCCAAATCAAACCTTTTGTCAAAGCACAATAGTGATGATCAACAAAGTCCCAATGACAACCTCAACCAAAGAATCCAGATGTCCGAGAAATGGGAATTTGTTTGTTGTGTATGTGGATAAATGGAAATGAAACCTTACAATCCAATTCATGAGGCAACTTTAAAAAAAAAAAAAAACACATGTTGTGCCATCTATAATTCAGCAAGCAACACTCAGGGCTGCTTACAAAAGGCGAAAGAGAAAACAAAATTGTGAATTTGTATTTTTCGCCAACCTGCGAGGCGGTGATACTGGAAATGCCGCCCGTGTCTCTATTTCTTTACCACCAATGAGCTGTTAGTAGATTAAACCAGAGTCCAATATAAAACAGGGAGGGTGTTCTCTTCCAATAAACTCGAAGGTTTCAGATTCCATTACCACCATGGCTGTTTACGTTCCTGCCGAGTACTGTCCCGCTTATCTCAGGTCCCTCGGATCAACCTCCAGATCTAATTGGACCATATGGCAAGCGAGGCTGCGACTATGGACGTTATACTGGAAACAAATGTTCTGAGGAATGTCTGAAATAAATGTACAGTCTCATTCAATGACCTTAATAGTCCCAGCGCTGTGTGCTTACAGAGTTGTCCAACCCAAACAAAATGTATTTTCAAGCGGCAACGGAGAAGGGCCAGGAACACTTTGAAAATGAAAGAAATAATGTATTTTGACAGAGCGAGCAGGTGAATTCATCATCACAGGTTAAAAAAAAAGACAAGCCTGGAGAGAAATTTACCTTCAGAGTTCAGAACATGGAAGGATATCGTGTTCAAATACCAGTCCGACCCCCACTTCAGTTACATCAGCACAATTGCAATCAAGTGCAGAACCCAGAGCTTTACATACGGAGCTAATTATCAGCCAGCCGGTGACTATTCAGGTTTAAAGCACGGGGTTCTGTCATGCTTGCGACTTACTTTCTCAAACCTAAATCCTAAAGGGGGAGCAGCGCGATTCTCCCATAGAAAGAAGAGGGTGAACAGTGTGAGTCCAATTACACTTCTGCTGAAAACGCGAGGCAGTTCAGGTTAACATCTGTGCTCTCGTCACCAGAAGAATGGAATCTCACACCGAAATGTGATGCTTGAATTTACCAGAGTTGCAAATGTGTCAGCACCTTCCAGCAACCAGGACCAATTTAGAATCCACTGGGATGCATAACTAGAACTGCATTTTACAAAAGGTGAATGAGGAGATCACAGCAGCATTTCTTTGGAGACTTTGTGGGGTGAAAGGAGACATATTATGCTCCTATCCAGGTTCAGCATTTTAATTTGGGTTATTACTTGAAATGGGTTTAAATGCTCTCATGCTCAGAAAACACGTCACCTTTCTCTGCTGCAGCTCCTCTTTTCAGCCTTTGTCTGAAACACCTGTCTCTATAAGGCCCCCTCCCAATAAAGCCCAGTGTGCTCTGATTGGCCAGCTGCCCTTCTCTGTTGTGATTGGCCAATGACTTTCAGTGCGTTTAGGAAATGTTTGCCTCCGCTCTCGCTTTCACTGGCTTTGATAGGGGGTGTGCCAGACTAGCCGCGAGCTAAAATGGAGCTTCAGTAGCAGTGCTTGTTTGACATGAATATCTGGAATGGCATTCAATGGCAACAGTCAATTTATGAAAATGATTAAATAAAGATCCATATTTTAATTTGTATCAATTGTTCTTCCCTAACCCATACCACATCCTTCCACCAAGTTTCATTGTAATCTGTCCTATACTTTTTTGTGTAATCCTGATACAAACAAACAACCCAACAAACAATTGGACAGGGTTGAAAACATAACGCCCTTGTTAGAGGGAAACTGAAACAGATATCATGTCTCCTTCAATTCCTTTGCCCTGTCGGCCTCATGTCTTTGTATTTTTGTTTTTTAATTGTCATGGTAGTCTGATTTATTTGTGTTGCTGTGTTATTCTGTGCTTTGATCCATTATTTCATGTTCTCGTTGCTTATTTTTGTGACTTTGCCCTGCACCTGGGGGCCGCCATAAATAACACCGCGGCTGAACCCGTAAAAAAAAACATCATAATATCGAGACAGATCGACAAACCACATTAGTTCTCACCACACACAACACTCTCTTAAGGTGTTTTGAAGTCATTCCTCTCTAGCTGCGAGCCATGTGACAACATTTTGCACCTAAAATACTTTTTCTGCTGTAATCTTTGTCGCGCTTGTCACAGGATTTGTCGTGTAGAATGCCCCGAACATCAGCACCCGCACATTTCTGTCATCCACAGCTGTTAACAAGATTCTAGAATAACAACAGCCTTGAGGTGTTTACGGTGCAGTGTCTTCAATTATCAGGAGAGCTACCTGCCAGGTTGTGTCTAATTCCTTGCAAGGCGAGAGTGTACACTAACAAGTGTGTTTATTCCTGTCAGCTGTTTTCCTGCCCAGAGGAGAGCACAAACTTAACAGTAAGTTCACCAGTTCCTCGTTAATGGGCTTTATTTATTTGACATTTATTTAACCCAGGCTGGATCGTGTCCCCCGCTTATCCATTATCCACGAGTTGTGTGTTTTCATTGTCCCACTTTTCATCATTCTAGTCTGCTCCCCTGCCGTCTCGAGGCTCTGGGATATATGAACTTTAAGAAATATGTCTCTTTTACTTTTTCTTTTTCCTGTGCTTCAAAACATAATCAGTTCCTGTGAACCAGAGGGAATGAAAGGTTGCGGGGGAATCAGTATCTGATTCTGCACTTCCCACACAAATTTCATTGCACTGTCATACTTTTTTTATTTCTCTCTTAAGCGCATGACGAACATTGTTGCCACCTTTTCCTGATGAAATGAGTCACAGAGTACGAACTCTGTGACAAACTTCTATTGGATTCTGTGTCTTTTGATGGGAGGCATTTGTCTCCTCCACAGCTGCACTGCTCCTGCGCTGCACTCCTTCAGGTGTCGGCGACGGAGCTTCAGTCACGGCACCATGGAGATGTGTACCTAGGATACCAGTTTAAGCACGATAATACAAAGTAAATGTCAAATTGAAGAAGCAGCTTCATCACCATTGTAATAAAAAAACAATTCTGTGTCATGGAGATTTGTTTTGTGTCATTTTGTTGCTTCTTAATATTAAAGGTGGATGTTGCTATTTTTTACTGGCCCATCAAATACTTTGTATTAAATTGTATGTTTATTTAAAAAGAAAAAATGTCTATGTCTATTGTATATATAGCACATGAACCAGAAACCACACCATAGGCCAAACATGTGAGCTAGCATTATGTAAGACAAATAAACCTGTTAGTTTAACAAATAGGAATCTAAAGTAGACTAATAAGCACAGTTTATCAATAGCGTACGCAGGAGTCAAATCATTCTAAAAGTCAATACAACACATGGTTTCACTTTTGACTGGGAGGTGTATTCTCCTGAGACATTTCATTACTTTCACAAAACAAAAGCCTGAAGTGTTAGAAATGTAAATGTTTCTTTACATAATTGTATTTAAATGGAGAACATTCAAAACTGCAGGCACAGGGCTAAAGTGTGGGTGGCTACTTCATGTCGGCAACTAACCTATTGTCCATGCACTGTAGAAGATTATCATGAAGCAAGACAACCAGAGGGAAAACTAACCACACATGTTTTACCATAATATGACCTGCTAACTCCTATTTTATGATTGTTTCAATACAGTATATTAGATTATACCAATGTGTAAATGTTTAGAAATTCAGTTACCATGACTTAAGACCTATCATATATATTTAAACATACAATGTGTTGTCTTTACCACCATTGCCGATGACAATCTACGCAATGTGACTAATTGGGTGATCAATACAAACAGTGGAAGGGAAAAACAGCTAACTGGCTAATTAGCTAGCAGTGTGATTTTCCATTGTCGTACGTCGTTTGCCCCGGAGGTTCGAGCAGAGACAGACAAAGCCACGGGTGAAGCGGATACGACACAATTGATCAAACCAAAAGGAAACGTCCTGTTACCTCGGATAAAATTGGGTTAGAATGTTGTTAGAAACATTTTGGATTGATGTAAATAAACAAGTCAACAAATGATACAACATAGATCCATTGTTTATTTTAGACATTTTAAGAAAGAGTTACATATTATGTCTTCATGTATGGTTAAAAAAATGAATGATAAGTTATATATTACAAAGGAAAAACCTTGTAGCTGTTCATCAATAAATCAATACATTTGTGAGTTAAGTCATTCACTATATTGATATATATCAACAAATTCTGAAAGCATAGAGGGTCAGGGGGGAACCTTGAGATGCTTCAGGGTTCACAATCTGTTAATCAATCAACCATTACAGGGCAGATGCATCGTCGATGTGCGCTCATGCACATAATTGACAATATGTGATGTTTTAAGCATGAGCCTCACAAGTCTGTGTTGCAGTACAGACACATGAGGCTTGTTTTTCCATTCCTTAGTGCACATTGTGTGCTCCTCTTCCTTTTGTCTCTCTGTGTGGAGCTCGGCCCTGGCCCTTGTGTGTCTCTCATCAATCCGGCAGAAGCTGGTGTTTGAGGAAAGTGCTGGCGCCTTTGAACGAGCGGCATCACTATAGCTTCCTCTTGCTCCTCCAGGAAAATCCTGCCAGTGAATGTCTTCCTCTGATTCGAGTATGGTTTCGCCTCCTTCCACACTACAAAGGCTTTGTGGGGTGACACATCGAGGCTGTCGGAAAAAAACACACCACCGAGGGGTATGTGCCTGTAACAATCAATCAGTGAAGTACTGAATACATACACAGTGCATGGCTTTTCTAGTAATGTGAAATATTATGTCTGAGAAACGTCTTCAATCCATCACATGTAAATAAATGTTTTTCAGTGGACACGTTGAATAACACATTGTTCCTCATCCAGTGTGAAAAACATACAATGCAAAAACAACACATGAATGTTAAGGCATATAAAGTAGTTTACTTTGTTAGCTCCAGGACAGCTTCTCCTCCTCCTTGGTCTCAATGTGTCATCTCAGCAGGGTCCTCGTCTGAAGGAGAGTTTTGTTTCTCCATGAAGGCGACCTGAGATGAAATGGGAGCTCTGCCCTTTGCGGTTGTGATAGAGCAGGAGGAAGTTTGGACTTGGACTCTCCCTTCCATAGTCATTTTTATTTTTACTTCTTGGCCAAAGACAATGTCACATGTGATACTGTGCCCCGAGAAACTTGCTGTCATGTCCAGGACCACAGACTTGGCCTGCAGAGCCGGTCCTGGTATCACATGCTGCCCCCAGTTCCCAGGTTTACTTGGCATACAATACCTGGCATATACTACACTGGAAATGGAGCAGATGTTCATCCACTGAAACATCTGGACTGGGATTACTTTATGAATGTGGGAAGGGCCAACGCTTTCACAGGCAGGGACTTACATTCATGGCTGACCGGTGACAGAGAAGTTTGGATTACGACACACACAGAGGGAGTGTGACTTAATTCACTGCTCAATACATCATTATTCCACTACACCTTTATATAGAAAGGTTGTTTGCTGCTATATTAAGGTTAAAAATATTGTATATATGATATTAAATAAGCTAAAAACAACATGAACAATAAATAGGTCCACACATTTTATGGACAGTGTTAGTGCATGGGCTGACATTGGTTGTGTAGTTGTGCAAAAACCCTGATATTTTTTGTTCTACAAGCAACCAATGGTTATCCCAGCACATTTCCTCACCGTTATTAAACTGTGAATCTTTTGAATATTGGAATAGAAAATATATATTTTTAAAGAAACTGAAAAGATTGCAAACCTTGGGCACGGTTCAAATTATTTGCAGAGGGGAAATAATAACTTTTCCAGGAGCACTTTCACATGTGCAGCAGAATCTCTGAATAGAGGTACTTTGTTTTGTGTTCGTGTTTCCGTCCTTTAAACAGGAACATGTCAAGGTTTGTGTTCACGTTTCTCTTTCCATTCCTTTAATCTTGGATGTTTGGGATGTTTGTCACTGGCTTCCTTGCTTTTATGTTAAGTTGTGCTCGACTGAAAACGATGGCAATTCTATCTATGAAGGTCATGTCTATGAGGCATAACATTAATATGTGATATTCCATTCTATAATTGTAATCCCTCCATATGTATTTGTCAAGCACATGTCTGTATGTGAGGAAGCTACTTGAAGAGCTGCTTTTCTTTTTACTGTAGTTAAAAGCTTCACCTCAATTTATTTTTTCAAATCTCTTTAGTTTAAATCACAGCCTGGGATGACGGGACTATATTTTCCTTTGAAAAGAAAGGAGCTCTGAGGAACTAAGCAGTCACTTCTGTCAATCAAGTCATACATTTGACCCTTTTGTTCGTTCCTCCATCATCCTAAATGTAATATTTTTAAAACCCCACAGTATTCTACTAAAATGTTGCACGCCAGGTGAACATGAAAAACTCTTTTGTACCCCGCACAACATGTGAAAATATGGTGCAGTAAAAGTAAGAATCAGGTTTTACACTATTAGCCTATATCAGTTTGCAATTACCACATATCCTGTATAATTTTTTTCTTGCAAAAAAACACTGAGTTGTTTGAATATAGGCCTTAAGTATTTTAGTTGGACAACGTTACTCTACTCATTCGTGCAATTACCCAATCAAGCCATCATGTGGCTGTGGCGCATGTCTATGGCTGCATGGAATCATGCAGATAAAGGTCAGGAGCATCGGTGAATGTTCAAATATGTGATCTCAGTCATTTTTAACCGTTGTATAATCGTTCTACTACTTCTGAAAGTTCTGATCTCGTGGGATTTTCACCAATAACAGCCTCTAGAGTTTACTCACAGTGGTGTAAAGAACAAAAAAACATCCATGGAAAGGCTTTGTTGATGAAAGAATTCATAGGAGGATTGCCAGGCGGTTGGAGCTGTCAGAAAGCCTACGGTAACCTCAGATAACTGCTCTTAATAACTGTGGTGCGCAGACGAGCATCTCAGAATGCGTTTTTGCAAACCTTGAAGTGGGCGATATACAACAGCAGGTTCTGCTCCTGTCGACCTGAAAGCAGAAATCTGAGGCCGCAGTGCAAGCAGGCTCACCAAAACTGATGACTCTCGATCTCTGCCGAGGCAAGCAGATGGTCGGGTCAGAATTTGGCATCAACAGCACGAATCCATGAACTCAGCCTGCCTCGTGTCAACAGTCCGGGCTGCTGGTGGTGGTGTAATGGTGTGGGGAATGTTTTCTTGGCTAACTTCGGGCCCCTTCATACCAATCAATCATTGTTTGAATGCCAAAGTCTATCTGAGCGTTGTTGCTGACCATGTGTATCCCTTTATGGCCACAATTTACCATCTTCTAGTGGATCCTTCCAGTGTTATAATCAAACTGTAGTCAGCTCAGAGTGGTTTCAGGAACATGAAAGCTGAACCAGTGTTTCTTGGCCTCCCATGTGACCAGATCTGAATCCAGAAGAACATTCTGGAGATCTAGCTGAAGGGGGGGATTAAAAGCTTTATTATGCAGCTGACAAATCTGCAGAAATGATATGTGTCATTATCAACAAATTGAAAAATACATTGATAAAAACATGTGAACATGGATAAAAGCATGCCTGAGTGCATTCATGTGTTTCATGTAGACATTTAAAAAAATTACTCAAACTCATCGTTCTAAAACAAAGGTCCAGGTGGCGCCCATGGGTCCAGTGCCTGACTGGGGTTCCTCTGGCTTTACCAGGCATTCCAAGCAACGCAACTGACAACGTTCACTGGTGGGAGGCCATGTGAAGGTGCATGTTCTGGAGTTTGCATTAGGAGCTCTGAGTGAGGGCTGAGACCAAAACAGATTTCTGTAAAATGGCAGAAATGCAGTGAGTTCATGCAGGGGTTCACTGAGAGGCTGACATGCAAAATTTAAGTCTGCTTCCCTGTATATATGACAAAATTGTCAATGTCTGAGCAGGAACAGGGTAGTTAGCTGCTATGCTAACATAAGCTATTGTTAAGTGGGATAGCATTATTGAAAATAGTGCACTGTTTTATTTATATTTATTATTTCCATGGCTTTTAAATTGTAAAATAATTCCATTCATCCATCCATTATCTATAGCCCTTACCCTTTGAGTGTCGTGGGGGCAGCTTTGGCCAATCACGGCTGACATTGGACGAGAGGCAGGTACATGCTGGACAGGTCACCAGTGTACTGCAGGGCCAACATACAGAGACACACCACCATTCACACTCATTCACACCTGTGGTCAGTTTAGAGGCTCTGCATGTCTTCGGACTGGAGGAGGAGGCCAGAGTGGATAGAGACCACCCACTGTGAACTCTAACAGAGAGGACCGGGATTCAAACTGGGAACCTTCCTGCTGTGAGGCGACAGTTCCACCCAACGCATCACAGTGACCGATTACCCATGTATTCAATTTTTGGCTTTGGCTTAAGGCAGTGCACTTTTTTAAGTAATAATTTAGATATTTTAAAATCAAAGGCTAAATATGATGCTGGTAAACATTAAAATATGATAAATATATAAAGGAGGTCAAAATATGTGTAATGTGCGTTAGACTGACAAATCAGTACTTGTGTGTAATACAGGGTTGTTTGTTATTTGTCCACACCCATCCAGCATTAAAAACCTTGACAATGCAGTTTCAACACCGACACTATCATCACAAGATTTTTACAGATTCCCTAAACGTATGTATCCGAATCTATATTTTTTCGCAATGTCCTCTTTGTCAAATTTATGCTTTAAATAATACATTCAAATAATTTTGCAACAATACTTGTGTATTCTGACTTTATTCGACTTGCTGCTGCAGCTGCCAGTGGCTTATATCTCTCAAAACTTCAATATGGGCCCCATGTTTGAATTTAAGATTATAAAAAGATTCTACTCTGAAGCCGGTGCCAGCACTGCTTTTCGCCACCAGAGTACAATAAAGACGAAAACAGAAAATGACTAAGTGGGTGAAAAGATAAAGAGAAATGATGCGTCTGTGTGCTACCAAATCTTCTGGTGATGAATGCCACAGACTTACTGGATTTGAATCTTTGAGCACAGGCGCTGGTTCTTTCATCGCAGCAAACAATAAATTGTGAAGCTACAAAAATAAGTGGTTGGCCATGGGTAATATCTCTGTTATCAGCAATTGTCAGAGACAGGATAAAGCCCACGGTGAGAATATTCAACAGCAGCAGAGACTAAGATAAGTTATTTTTGTTATACTTTGATCATGGCAGGACACAAAAATTAGTTGGGGCTTAGAATTTGGAAAAATACTCTACACAGAATATGTATTAGAGCCTGACCCATACCTATCAGTATCTGTGTTAATGTTAACCAATACGCTGCAATATACAATTTTCCAATGCAGAAAAGATGCACATTTAACTTTATATATTACATGGTGTATTTTCTAAAGTCAAGTTTTCTTGTTTTTTAACAGTTATTTATAATAAAGTTGATCGACAAATTGTAAAATATCAAGCCTCAGTTACCTTTCTTTGTCTTAAGGGTTTGATAGACATCTTAGGAATCATTGGCTGTTTTATGTATATGATAATATACAATAATATATTTAATACACTAAATCATAATTTTTTACCTCTCAATATCGGTACTGGCATTACCGGTCGGGCTCTAGCATGTATTGTGCTACATGGATGTGTCGTTTCTAGAATTGGAAATGGTAAAAACAAGCCTTGCTCTTCTTATTAAATATAGCATTTTAATGAGAAATAGATTATTATATGAAACATTCATTTGAAATAAGCTGATATAATGATCCCAACAGAACAGCAAAAAAGTACATAGGCAAGGTATTAGGTGTAAAAATCTTCAGACATAGTCATGGAATACATGTAAGCAACACTGTGGTAGCATAACGCCATACGAGTAAATGTGCTTGTTTTATGGACCTTGCAAGTGGCTCAAAACTAAATTGTAATGTACAGCATGTTCCGACGATATAAAAACAGTCATAAATTGTCATGAGTCTAATTACATACATAAGACATGAGTGCCCTGTTCCTTGTGCTAATGTACTCAGACGGAGGGCTTTTTTTTGAAGTAGTCTTTGTATTCCCTTTCAATACTTTTATATTTTATAATGTTGTTACTGTAGCAGAGTGTTGTCACCGTAACAGAGTTAATATTTACACATGTATTGTACAACAGGGGACAAAAAGGATCCACCGGTATTACCACAAGTCATTCTTTGTTTTCCGTCTGGTGGCTGAAATCCCCACATGCACAAACCTCCTCGAAGCTCAGACCTCAGGAGGAGATGAAACGTTTGTATTTGATCGTGTACGGTCTGGAATTCTGAAGCTAATCGAGTGTCGCTCCTCGTGCGTAACATCAAAAATGTTTTCTCCAGCTTTAAACATGTTAAAGGGATTGATAACAGGCACTTTAATAATAATATTAAGAATGATGATAATAATAATAATAACCGCGTCGTTATTATCACTATTACAACATGGTAACAATTCATTTGGATTCTCCAATGTGTTTGCTGCACTATCATTTCCCCTGTTTACTGCATTTGTATTGACTGTAGGATAATGGCCATCTCGGGCTTGTGAGGGCTTAGCGTCAATATGTTAAAAATTAGCTCGGCATCCGCTAAAACAAATCCATTCGCAGATACTGTTGCCATGCAAATGTCAGTGGTAATGCAATGGATGCTAACATATTTTAAGTGATCAATGGCACAAAAGGAAGATAATGGCCCCTCGAAATTCATCACAGAGCCTGATAGCCTCCAACGCTAAAGCGAGTCTAGCAGTTACCGCCGTGTTTGCCCTGCAGGGAAGCTGTTGTTTGGGCAGCGGCAGAATGTGAGTCAGCGACCAGAGCTGCCGTCTACACCCGAGCAGATGCACCGGTCACGATACAGTACATTTTACTACGCTATGCCCTGGCCCGGACGCGCCTCGGAGCAGGGCTGTCATCATTTGCACACTGAAAGCAACGGTAGAGATATTGAGCCATTAACAAAGACAAAGACTGAAGAAAGTACTGTGAACTGTGAGATCAACCTAAAAACATGGAGCTGAGCCCTACAAGCTGAGCGTTAGTTGTTCCGAACTGGCCGCCACATACTCTACGTGCTAACATATACTACATACTACATAGATAATTGTAATTTTGCAAAATACCCAATCACCAGAAATTCCAGGACCGCTGCAATGTCTCTCGTTAATCATTGCTCTAACTATTTACGGTGTTATTTCAAGAACTTTTCAGTTTCATTGTTTGACCCGCCCACATTTATGTCCCTCTCCGAACTGGTTGTTTCCAGATATTTTACGCACCTCTGCTTACAGCTAACCTCACAAGTTATTTAATCACAAAATAAAAAGGACTAGTACAGCTTTTTAAACATACAACAAAGTTCAACGAAATAATATCAAGGCAACCAAACTAAAGGTACATCAAGGGACGCAAGACATATGGAATCAATGGGTTTTAAATACTATTCTAAAAGCTTACTCCTGCAGCTTTAAGAGTAGGGAGGTTTTTCCAGAGTTCGGGGTCTTTATTTTATGTTTCAACGCCAGAACAGCTACGACATGGGGGGACCTTGCCTTTCTTGTTGTGGACAAATATGCAAGTAATAAAGTGGACCTACAAAAAGTCACCAGTAAAAGCAACGTTTCAGCATCAGATTTACCAAAATAAAGTGTGACCCGAAGCACTTACACTACATGAAAAAGGTTTTACAACCCCTCAGTTTTAAGTTGTTGCTGAAATGAAATGAACAATTGGTTGGAAGATTTGTCCACAACAGTGTTGTAGAAGTTTCCACAGATGTATTAAATCACATCCTGTCCAGTTCATCTGGTAACTGTGATGGTTGAACCCTTCCCACAGTACAGTATTGTCCTTATAAGGAATCCAATGGCGTAGTAACACAGTTTGTTCCAGTTAGTAATTAACAGACTTTGTAATTTAAAAAAAGTTGGTTTACCTGTAGGAATAGTGTGCAGTATCTTTCAGGGCCTAATTAACTTCCATTGCTGCAGGAACCTTGTAATTTAACCAATTTGTTATCCTTGAAAAAAGCCTGTTTTCCATGAAATTTACATGGATTTGCAGCTTTTGGGAACTTTTCTTTCCTGTTCTTTTTTTGCTTTGGCCAATTTACTGCTTACTGCATTTAAGGTTATTCATTGGAGACTAACTGCTCAAAGTTTTTTAATAAAAACTTAAACTGAGGTGTTATTAAACTTTTGATTGATAGTAGTGTAGTAGGTTTTCAAATTTCAAATTTGATGATTCAAAATGATAAACGTTGCAGCTTTGCTGATGTTTTCACCAACATGCAGAATAAACTTTGACATCTAGATAGAGAAACAAACATTTTTACACATGGGCATAAAAAGCTTACATATTAATCACTGCCAAAAAGGTATTTTAAGCTTTAATATAAGCATTTATATTATTTTTTTTCCCCCTGTGACACATTCAATGGCTTTCAAAACAATTTGCATCCAGCAGTAAATGCCCTCTCTTGTCATCTGTCTTTTTGTTGTGTTCATTTATGAAATCAAGTGAGAGAATAAAATAAAAACATATAAATGGAACATCTTTTTCCATGTAGGTACTAAGTGAGACATGGATGAGCTTCATGTTTTATGTCTACCTCAGGGAAGTGTATGGCTTTAAGTTGTCTTGCAAATGTGCCTGAACAATGAATGTTTACATTTTGCTCTTGGTGCTGGAAAGCTCCACGGATCAGCAGTCACAACATGTACATTTTGCAAAGCTGTACAAAATAGCATTGATTGTTAAATCTTCAGACCACAATATTGCACTCACGCACCAGGAGGTACTGCCTTGTGAAAAAACACAGCTTGAATTTCAAACACGGGAAGAAGCGATCCAAATGCGAGATTCAGCTTAGACTGGAGTCAATCTCAAATGACACATTCAATTAACGAACAGCAATAAGCATCAAGCCAAAAAAAGGTATGCGCACACTTGCACACTCACATACGCACACATTCACCCACATATATATGTATATATAAACAGCTGGCTTTTTGTTATTTGACATGACTATCCATTACTGCCCTGCTGTGTGCCTTATGTGTCAGAACAATGACGGAGTGGCCTCATAACTCACAAAGAGCAATGCGGATTCACTGTGGGTTTTGAAATGTAATAAAGAGTCTATAAGTAATTTGTTGACTACTTACTCACTAGGGCTATTTAATCCTTACAATGTATAAACATCTTTGATATTAAACTGTCGGAAATATTTTGCACATTAGCTGAAATAAAAGGATATCTGGACTGCCCTTGTGTTATGTCATTATTCCTTTAAAAATGTATATTTTTTTTTCTTCTTTTTTTTTTTCCCCCAGTAAAGAATGGCAGTTTCAGATATAACCTTTGATCCCTCAGACTAAAATCAAGGCCTCTTTTTCCACCAGTACATAAATTTTAATATTTCTTTTTTTCTCTCGCGCTCTTTATAGTTCATTAAGGGAATGACAGACATGCTGGGACAAATATGATACAGTCCTTAGAGTTGTTCCATGAATCTTCTTCATCTTCCTGAAATGCTTTTCATCACTGCCTTTTCCTTTTTTTCTCTTTAAGAATTATGCTTACAAAGTTAATATTACATCAAAAGGCAGAAAAGGTCCAAAAATGAGAAAGAGAAAAGAAAATCAAGATTAATATCCCCTCATAGTTCATTTGTTGGGCGTTTGTGTGTTGAGTTTGCTGTCCTTCTGTTCATGTCACTATGTTCAACAGAGTTTCGCAGTCAGGTGATCCGACTGTTTTAGTATTTCTGTGCTGTACATGTCCAAGGCATGATTAACTCGAATCATCTCGCTGTTGTTGAGCTTGAGCCGATGCTTCAGCATACATGAGAAGAGGTCCAGCTGGGGTTTGCCAGGTGCAGATGGAGGGGCAAGGCGGTTAATCCGATCCCTAATGTCCAGGAGCAGGAGCATGACAGATGAGGATGAGTAGAACTGAGTTCCTTGTGTGTACGACTGGTTGACCTGCTGCACAGCACTGCGGAGCAGGTCGGCATTAAAACGCAGGCTGTAGCCGAAAACTTGGATATCAGATATTTTGATGTAGATCTGCCGTTTGTTCGGGTCCGCGAGATCCACCGGACCCTGGCCTGTGTCATTGCGTAGGCCCGTCGGGACCTTCGCGCGGCTACGCAGGTAGATGTGCACCGTCTCAAAAAAGGTCTTCCACCGGTTGCCCAGCAGGAGAGTCCAGTTGAAGCACTGGGTGTTCTGCAGTCGTACCTTTTCCCAACGTGGGTAGCCGTGTTCCCCGAAGGGCATGCTCCAGCCTTCTGAGTGACTGCCACTGAACGGGTTGACGTAAACAAAGAACATGGGATCAATGCTGCTATTTCGCATCTGGCAGATCTTCATTGATAGGCCGATTATCATGTGGAGGTAGTCCATCCGGTTTTTGTTACTTTTCAGAGTCAGGGACATGCGCTTACGCCATCGGGGGTCAAAGAATGTCTCCAGGCGGATCTCGTTACTGATGAATGTAGTGTGAATGTACAGTCGTGAATCCATTTTCTGCAACAGGTATTTGAGTTCCAGGTCCTGAAAGTCCAAATCAGTTTCGAAGCTGATGAACTGCTCGCTGCGCTCTGAGTCCACATTCTGGGGTTCACACCGGCCGCGGTACAACTTGTAGCCCTTGTTGCAGGAGCCACATTGCGAGATGTTGGCCAGGCTGCACATAGCACAGCTGTTGTTGCCGCCTATGACACACGGGATGGGTCTCAGGCACAGGGTGACGCCTGTGTGGCACACGCATGTCCTTTGGCTCTCCAGGAAGGTCCCCCAGAACCCGTTCTCATTACAGTAGAGGAAGGACTGAACCCTGTTGAGCCACTGCATCACAGACCTAGAAAGACACAAAAGAAGAAAAAAACAATACATAAATACATTATTGCTGTTACATTTTCCATGGCTTACTGTGTTTTTTTGGTTGTTTTTTCCCCACCAGAAGATCTTTGATTTTGATTAATTTGTGACAATGTGATGAACGGTTTGTGATGACAGCTAAATTATCACAGTGGAAGCTTGGTTTTAATTGTGTTCTATTATCTCCAAGTGTTAACAAGGTGTCTCAACCACACTGAAATGAATCAACACCGCTGACAAGAAAATAAAAATAAATGACCTGCGTTGTTTACCAGTGGCACAGTTAGATGATAGATAGATAGATAGATAGATAGATAGGCCTTTAGAATTACCTGGTTTTCTACATTATGTGCCCATACAATACATACATACAAGCTAATCACAGATTGTTGTATTTATTGACCAGAGCCATTGTGTTTGTAGAAAAAAATAAGCGATCCCTTGGAATTAATAACAGGTCGAACACCCTTCAGCATCAGTATCCTCAAACAACTGCTTCCACTGCAGACGAGCCCTGCAACACGATTAGAGGTATTTTGGATCATTCTTCTGAGAGAACCGCTTCAGGTTCATACTTTTTGGATGTGTGGCCTAAACAGAGTCATTCCACAGCATCTCTATTATCGGTTTAGGTCTGGGCTGCGACAGAAGGACTCCAACAGGTGGATTTTCTTCATGACACTTCCTTCATCCTGACATGTCATGGTCCTTCTGCAGCAGTCAGCTTTCATTATGCTTTAACTGGCGGAGAGCCACACTAACAATGTCTTGTTAGATGTCAGATACCTTAATAACTTGAACTTGGGAATTCATTTCAACTGTTCAAGCCCGGAGGCAGCAAAGCAGCCCCCGAATCATGATGGGATGATGTTTTCGTATTGGTATGCAGTTCCCTTTTTACCTCTTACCCCACACACATGGTCCTATTTGTTATTTCTGTACAATTCATCAGTCCACAAATTATTTTCCCAGAAGCATTGTGTGAGTGTGAAGTTACTCTTTGGCAAACCTCTGGCATTCATGACATGTCTTTTTATAATTTTTTTCCATTTGAAGAGAAGTGGCTGCTCGAATAATGTCCCACCAAGGACACCATACAACCATGTACCATGATTTGCATATCAACAGGGACTGAGTGACTAGGAGGAGTGTTACTGCAGAGGCACGGTGGTGGAACATGGCGGACTCTGTGGAGGAGGACTTGCTCCATGATGTTGATACAAAGGCCTTACTCTGGGGTAATGAAATATACAATTCACCCTGGACATTTGAGCCTTGACATTTCTCTGGGCTTCATTTTTTTTCTTTTTCCACACTGATTCTTCTCCTTTGTGCCTCTCTTAGCTGCACAGTCTCTTCTAGGGGAAGAAGCCGCAGAAATAAATCATCTCAATTTCGGCACAGTTTGTCAAACACAGCTAACATCTCTGAGACGATTTTAAAATTTAAATTTTCCAGCTTCATGTAAATCCACAGTTCTTGATCCTTCATTCTGAGATCTCTTCTTTGTGAGGCATCATTCACATCAGGAGATTCTTCTTCTTTAAACTCAAAATGTAGTAGTGTTTTTGATAAGCCAGACAAACACAGGTCCAATCTGGCTGTATTGAAATGGACTGCAGGTCTACCCCCAGCTTATTATTGTTTGTGTCATTAGGATAGACACAAACAGAGGTTAATAGAATAGAGGTTAATAGATTTATACCCTACATTTTGAATATTTTAAGATGAGGAATGAAACGATCTGTGTGTTATTAGTCACAAAACATTGTGTTTGCTTATTATTGGAGCTTAGATGTAGATCTAATCATATTGGAAGACACATTTATTATTAAATGAAGGTAATTTCAAAGGGGGTCACTTACTTTTTCATGCCACAGTATTTTAAAAACATCTAGTCAGGATCGTGAACAGGGTAATTTCTCTCCTTCAAGAGAGGAGTTGTGTTATTTCACTCAAGTGGAAGGCATTACTTGTTATTCTTATCATGTCTCCTTATTTCCCCTAAGGCATCTTTTCTTGTCATCCTGACAGTATTGGAACTTCTTTTTCTGACTATAGGAGATTAATTTGGAATCCTGATTTTTTCAGGGGAGAGGGATGGTCAAGGTTAGCTTGACATGTTAATGAACCTAAGCATTAACTATGATGGATGACATTGCATTCTCAGCAGGCCACTGAGCCCTCAAGCTACACCCAGAATGAGCCTAGAACAGATCACCTATAGAGGACAATGGAAGCACATTGTTTGATCCTGGATTCACAATGTGGGGGGGAATTAAAGGAGTGCCGTAGTTTCCATGATCCCATATTCCCACACATTCACATGACCTTCATTTTTGTGAATGTAAATACTGCACATACTTAATAATAACAAGTATGTGTCTTTATTACTCCTCACAAAGCACATTTACAAATAAGTAGTGAATGGCTAGAAATCGTTTGAGTGCTGAAGAATGATGGAGAATAAGAATGATTGACATAGAATTCCATTAAAATATAATTTGGAGCAAACCTACACCAGCAGATGTGTCAGACCCCTTGTGCTCATGGTTACAGGAATAAACATGTGGTGAAGTTTTCTGGGTGATCATGGTTTTTAAGGGCAAAACTTGGTGAGAGTTAGGCTGATAAAAAATCCTTGGTTAGGTTTAGAAAAAGATTTTGGTTTGGGTTAAAAAAGGAATGTTCTTCTATTCATGAAAACAAACACGAGTTTAAGGCTGTGAAATGCAGGCTTCTTTACACGAGGCCACTTGAGTTCTTCCTTTGAAGGTAGATTTACAAAAAAACACAAATTTACAAGAAGAAAAACCTGAATATCTGAGTCATATAAATACACAAGAAAATCGAATTTAATGGACAGTTGAAATGATATTGCTGGTTACATCCATCCACCTAATTGGGATTTACAATTTTCTGTGAGGAACCTTTATATCCCTGAGCTCCGAGATCACCCCATGTTCCACTCTGCCCGTCATGCCCAGCACACAGCGCCCCCTCTCCATAACCAGCTCATCTCCACCCATCTCCAGCTTCACTCAACCCCCTGCCTCGGCAGTCTGCTCCCCAACTCATCCTCCTGCTGGTCGGTCCTCCAACCCCGCTCACTGCCCAGCCTCCATCGCCTGCTCTGCTCATTCCCCAGCTGACTGGTCAGCCGTCCAGTCCCACTCACAGCTCAGCCTTCTTTGGCTCCGTCCGGCAAAAATACGCCATTTGCTCTGTGGCCTCGGCCTTCGCCTGCCAGAACCCTCATCTCTGCAATAAATCTGCTCTGCATTCAGGAGATCGCTAATATATATTCTAGGCTAAAATAAGAAGTATTAAATCCTACAGCAAAGTATTCTAATTTCATTATGTCCCCCTCTGCAGGTGATTCCTTGACAACAACACTCAGTTTCTGAAGATTGTCTTATTTTTTAAGCAAATCTGAGAGAAAAAACGTTTATGTTTTACTTGTAAATGTTTGATTTTACTAAAGGACATTTTTTTTCTTGCAATATTACACCCCTTTCCAGGTATGTTTCTTTTTTGTATTCACATACACACTGGCATAAAAACTAGAATATCAAATGCCACATTAAATATTTCCAGTAGAAATATAATCACTGAAAAAATCTAAACTTTTGCTGCATAGTATTTGCAGCGTGAATAAATTATTTTCCAGTGGTAGGTGGGGAAAAACTAAATAAAAAATGAATCCTTGTTAGATTCTGAAGAATGTAACTTCATATAAAATCATTTCAAGGGTGTTATTTATCTCTCAGAGATGAAGTGTAATTCCTCTAATCTTCTTTTAGCCATTTCCTTAATTTAGTGTGGTTCAAATTTCCAACTCTCTCACTGGCAAAATGTATATTCATCAAGAGTCGAAAGTTTAGTTCTGTCTGTGAATTAAAGTTATGTGCATTCAGTCTGGAGAGGAACATTTTCTCTGTATATTAAATCTAATGAATGAGAAACAGAGAGAGTTTGGTTTCTTTTTCTCTAAGTTGCTCATTGATTAAAGTGTGTATTTTATGTCTGTGTCTGTCCTTTGAGTGCAAATTGTCTGTAGAGTTACATTATTGTCAATGTGGCCTTTTTTCTACACAAGAAATACTTTATCAGATAGAAAGAGCAACATCTTGGTTGTATGCTTTGGCTTTTGTTTGACATATTTGTTCCCAATGTGACATTGCATACGGAAACAGAGCCTGGAGTCATCTGTCTGATGCCAGAAGCATGAGAGTTGGCAAACCGCTAACTATGAACTGTTCCCGGACTTTGTCTCTGCCTTAAATTTGTCATGTTTGTTCTTGTATTCTTGCCCAAAGTCCACAGGATCATTTCAACACTGCAACACAGTCGCCCTCTGATTTCCACCCTTTGTTTGTTCAGTTGCAGACTGGATATATACTGTACCTTTGCGTGGACCTGCTATTTCTAGTGCCTGTTTGCTTATGTGCACTAGTGTGCTGGTATCTGCTTTTGGCTCTTCCTACGAGAAGAAATGTCTTAATCTCCTGGTGCAGGCCTGTGTTTGTGATTTTACTTCACATTGCAGTGCTGCAGTTTGGTCCACAGTGTCTTCGGAGAGATGGCTGGATCCTGTTATCTTTCCCCAGCTTGTGTTTGCTGCCCACTACGGCATGAATATAAGAGTAGCTACCAAGTAGAGACCTGCCAGTACACTGGGTTTACTATACACCCTGGTGAAAGATTCAAATGGTAGCACTGCCAACAATATCTTTTACTATCATAAGTGTGATTATTATTGTTTTCAGGGGAACTGTGAACACACCTCTCGCCTTCTTTTGCAGTTTTGTTTTGATCAGCCACGAGGGAGGCAGAGCAGCCACAGCAGGGGCAGCGAACCTTCCTCCTTGTGTTTCTAGCTATGAACCCTCGCTTCATTTGCCATCACTTGCTATTCTTACACTAGCTAGTTGGTCTGCTTTAGCACAACTTGTTCATGGGTGCTGTCATAATATTCTCTGAGAGAGTAGACATTCGTTTTACATCAATGGCAAAACAGAAAGTTGCTGTCTCCAGTTGACACACACCATGTCCTTCCTCACAACTGACCTTTATATGCCTCTGGTGGCCACAAACATGCATTTGACCCCCCCAGTTATTTTTCAGCTGTTGGTACTGATAAATTAGATCAGATCTGGAGCACGTAGGCTTAGTGGTCCTTAGGACATAGTAGTCCCAGCCTTCAGCGAGGCTCTCTCAGCCCTGCCAGCAACCTCTCTCCATTTTGTTTGGCCTTTGGTTTGGTTCTACCTGTTACAAGGTAGATTAGTTCCAGGGGAGAGGCCAGACTGAGAGTGAAGAGTGTAGAGCTGCTGCTTTTTCATGTCAAAAGAGGTGGTTGGGGCATGTGATTAGGATGCCTCCTAGGCACCTTCCACTGGAGGTCTTCCAGGCACGTCCAACTGTTTGGAGGCCTCAGGGAAGACCCAGCAGATGCTGGAGAGATTATATATCTCATCTGGCCTAGAAAAGCCTCGGGGTCCCCCAAAGGGGGCTGTTGCTCGGGATTGGGACGCCTGGACTGCTTTGCTTGACCTGCTGGTACTGTGACACAAACATGGATGAGCAACAGAAAAATGGATGGATGGATGGATGGATCTCTTGGTTGTGACAAACTGGATCTGAAATAATTCAGGATATTGAAGATAACTTTTGTTGAAAAAATAAATAATTGCAAACATTTTTTTTAACAGGGGCCTCACAGTTAAAACTATTCCCGTCATTTTTTATTAGCTTTTCATTATTGCATTGGACACAGGCCCAGTCATTATGATCCCTCCTCTGATTGTAATAACAGCGGAAATCTCCATTCTGAAGTATTGAGCATAAACATATTTTATCAAATCAATGCCTCCTTCAATAAGCTATTTGAGTGCACCATGCAGCCAGTTTTATTTTTGCCTTATTTTTTATCTAAAGCAATGGCTTTCCTTAGATTTGCCATAGGAAATTAAATGAAAACACACTGGAATGGAAACCGTTTGTTTTCACTCTTTGTTTGTAATGGGGTATCAGACAGCCCTGGTTTTCCTATAACATGCATCATAGCTCCTTCTCATTCAGGTGCAAGGAAAAAGAAAAGCTGAAAAGAGAACATCAGAGCAGGAGAATAGCAACTTCCATTAGAAGAAAATGGAAAAAGCCGGACCCCTTACCTCGATGATTCTATGTGTGAGGATCGCTATAGTGTGAGGCTGAAAAAATATATGTATATGCAAAGATTGCGATACAAAAATGAGAACTTTAATGGTAAACATAAGCAGTGCCACGTCAAAATCAATATAAATTAGGGCAAAGCAGTTAATCATATGGAGGGTACACTCATATTTGTAAATATGCTTGACTTTGAACATGAATAATTAATGGATGCAAATTACTTGGCTGGGAGTGATGCTACTTCATATCTGTCACTATTAATCATTTATACCAAAGACAAACTGCTATGTTCATTCTTCTTGAAGCGAGCTGCTATACTCATTACAGGAAATGCAAGAGCAAATCCAATATAGCTCACGTATTAAGTTTCCACACGCTTATTGCAGTGAGTGCTCACAACAAGAATTTACAATGCTTTTTAATGACTGGATACCTGGTGCTGAGGTCAAGCTCGGAAAATCGTGAGGTGACACGTATTTGTTATTATGGACAATGCATCTAGGCGCCTGACTTTCATTAGCTGATGTAAATATGTTTATTGACTGAACTTATTTAATATACAGCGGTGAGAGGGCAACGTGATTTAAGACTTAAAATCTTTTTTGGATAAGCATAACTTGATTGCACCAGTTTACATCATAATAATTGCACTCAGTAATAAGAAACTTTCCCTTGTTCCATATCGCATCCATAATTTAATTAAGCTAAAACCTGCTTTGAGTGGCAGAATATGGATGCCCTGCTAAGGCTGCATGTAGGAAATAAAATGAATGAGACTAAAGAGGACCAGTTGTTCAGGGAATGCATTATTATTATTATTATTATTATTATTATTATTATAACAGTTTATCTATTGTTAATTCCCCTAACCCTTTACTTATATTCACAGTTATACCTGCACTGAGGGTGTGCGCCAAGTTTGAAATGTTTTATTAAGTAGCTTCTAGGAGACTCGAATAAAACAAATCATTAAAAAAAGTACTTTTTCTTAACTAGCTTGCCAAAGCAACCAAGCCTTAGCAAAAGCTATTCTTATTACCTTTCCTGTGCATTGCAAAAGACACATCCCTTTGATGAAGTATCTGCCTTTTTGAAAAGTATCAAGTTCTAGTGTAGTCTCTTAGTATGTGTATTATTTGTAGTACAAAAACTGATACACATAAGTATATCATTTGTCTAATCTTGGCTACTTTGATTCCTCGTCGGACCCATGTATTTATCCTTCCCTCCTCAAATGCACTGCAATATCACATCAGAGTTTTCAGGAAACATCTGAATATAGCATCATTCTGAATGGCACTGAAGTCTATAACACGCAAAGGTTAGAGGAAGATGGTACAAACCCTTGGGAGCTACTTTATTTCCCACATGTTGATCTGACAGAGTCGTAGAGTGTGAAAAACTGGGGTTGGTCTGTGAGCTAAGCTGTGTTCCAAGTGACCCCTGGGGCTCCAACATGCACAGCTCTGAGGATTCCTCCCAGTAGAAGAGCCTGAATGGTGCTAAAACCACTAAGTCAGTGAACATGATTCTCACAGTGACTCTCCAGGTGGGAGTATGCAGAGAATAGCATGTGGGTGACAACGTCATCCTACCCATTGTCAGCTTGATGTATGAACTGGAGGGGATCCAAATGCTCTCTCACGAGGGAGCCGGCCTGCTGTCACTTAGAACCCTGGTGTGCCCATCCTTGGCCACTGGGGCCAGGCGAGATGTTTTTCACAGCATCATCAGGCCACTCTGCAGTCTCACTGACAGGTTGAAAATGTGCTGGAAGGCCTCCCTGAGGTGTTTGGCACACACCTTGAAAAGACTTGGGCTGATGCTTTATGGGCCTTCAGCTTTGCTTCAATTCCCTCATCCTGTGATCAGCTCTTATAGACTGCCCAGAGGAGAGGTGAGGGCTGGAGTCCCTGTTGGCGCTGGGCGTGGGGGTGCATTTTCTCTTGAATCAGGGGGAGAGGCAGGTAAGCAGGTAATGGAATGATATCATTACTGACTGATGACATGGAGTGGGGAAACCCTTTAACATCGTAACTATGCAGTTAAATACTGAGCAGATTACCATTAGCTCTCATCCAACAAGACATAACCGGGGTTTCATGAGCCTTGGGAAGGCACAAAATGATATTTTGTATACCAAGTTATACCCATTTCAAAACACAAGTGTATACCTGTATAGTGGAAGGAACATTATCTAGGAACCCCTGCAGAGCTATAGACCACTTATTCCCACTCAGGCTTGTATGCACAGTGTATTCACATGCACACAGAGGTGATGAAAACAAATAAATCCTCCATCCGATGCAAAACTGTCTCTCACACAAGCAAGCAAATAAACACGCCGCTCTTATTTCCAGTGCCATCAGGCACCCTTGATGTGTACTCCATGGAAGAGGGAGCGCATACTGTGGCTTTTTGATAACACTTCAGCACAAACCTCTGCCAACTCTCACACACAAGTGTGGTTGTGCTCCTCCTTTTCCGTCGGTGACAGTTGCTCATTTTCAAACCACTCAAATTAATATTTTACAGATTATGATTCCATTAATACGGGGGCATACCCTACATTGCACCGTTTTAAGGGTGTTCCAGTTGGAAGCAAGGAACTTTGCATATTTTGCAAGGTGTTTTCTGATTTTTGTTTCTAATCTCAGAGACTGGATGGGGAAATTCCAGGCTTTTCAGGCAGTGCTGACACCAGGGTACATCTGCAGCAAGGCTCTTAAGCTGCAACTGCAGTGGGTGGTGACAGATGTGTGCAATGACCTATCAAGAAAACTCCCACAGCAACATTTTCTTCTCAGACTGCAGCGTGAAATACAAGAGTGAGCAAGAGTGCTTTGGGCATGTGCAAGCCTCAGCACTAAGTTGACTTGATGGACAGAAACAACAGACCCATAAGTTGAAATGTATAATGGATGACATCCTTACTGTTCATGCTTCATAAAGTAAGAATCAATATAAAACCCTAACATCCCCTCAGAGAGGAGATCACTCCTTTACAACACAAAAGCAAATATCCCAAAATATCACGACCAAAAACAGCACCCTTGGTTTTTTGTTGCTAAATAAATCCTCATCACATTTCCAGCGTGAGGGGGGAGGTCGTGTTTCTACCCACCTCTCCCTAGGCATCTGGTGGTTGGGGTTGTGGTGACAACGGATGCTGAGGCCAAAAAGCTTGCGGGCGGTGCGCTGGATCTTGAGCCGCTGAATCTCCAGGGAACTCTGGAGCAGCCTGTATCTGGCTTGCAGGTCCCAGTCGCTGCCCCAGAGAAGATGCACACTGCTGATGGGAAGGAAGTGAGTGGAGGGCAGCCTCTTCAGGAAGGACTTGAACTCATCTGGATAATAAAGAGAGACAGGGATGGAAGGAGTGAGCAGATTGCATAATACCATCTGTTTTCTGGCAAGACTTGGCCAGACAGATAAGTCAAAAAAGTGGCTGGGCTAGTTCAGGTATTTTAACAGATCAGAAGGAATCGTCATTATCAACTGAAATATGAGGAAACAATTGGTTTCAATCCATAGCTATAAACTTGGCTATCTTATCGAGGAGTTTCCCTCATGTCTGTTCTGGATTGGTTGCTAAGAATACATTCTGTCAACTGAAGCCCTTTTCAGACATGACATCCGAAAGGGCGCCAGAGAACTGGGTCAGGACTTTCTCCAGAGTTTTCCAAAATGAAGCTCAGAGACGTTCACAACAGCAACAAATCATCCACAGGATTCAGGGGAGGGGAGAGAGGGAGCAGATATTTCCAAATAAAACATGAAACAGAGGAACAGAGGAACAATGTTATCAGAAAAGTATTGCAAATGAAGATTTTATTCCATGTGCGTCATTGTTATTGGTTTAGAAAATAAGGCCAGAAAACTGTTGCCATTATCTTTTAATATTCACCAAACCAGCCTCCTGTGATGTTTTTAGACCAACCAGAGGTCTGTCTATGTTTCTAAATGCCAAAGGTTGCTTTTATAACATGTTCAATTTATCTGCGCCTGTTGTGAGAATATCAAAAGGGAAATGAGATCTCCCTGGCACAGTAAACACCCTCTTCTTCTGATGCTCCACAGACTTGTTGAAGAGGGACCCATTTGTTCTCAGCAGTGGTGATGATGGTAATTCGTGTTCCTCTCTGCTTCCTCTGATCCTTTGTCCGTGTCCCCTCCCCAGAAAACCTGTGAGCCCATCTCCCTGACCCCTGGTTTTTGATACAGGTCAAATTTTATGCAACAATGGACACGCAGGTGTGAGTAACTTCAATGGCAAACACGCAAGGATAAAAACAACTTTTATTTGGTTTGTTAATTAAATGAGTCATGACTCTCTGAGAAGGTCATTATCATCTCTGAGGATAGATGTAAGTGCGTCATTAGAAATAAACAATGCAGCGCCTAAAGTGTCTCCTTAGCGATGTCAGTGGTTGAGATCGAGACAAAGTAGCCTCGTACAAATGTAACCGTCTCTACTCCGGGTCCGAATTTTGTCTGAATACTGTCATGGTTTAGGTGATGCATGACTATACACTGATTCGCGCAATGGATTTAAACCCTTAGTACTGAATAAAATTGGGTTTGAAGGTAAAGATGACACAAATATTGATGAAAAACTTCTTCACATCCACATCTCCGTATTCAAGACATGCAAAGACCTGTGCTGTATGCCAGTCCCCCCCACCCCTCCCCCCTTCAGACCTCTCCAAGACAGTTTAACAGCATAAACCACGGAGCTGAGAGCTCTTTTTCAGTCGCAGCTGAGAAATGTCAGGATTTCCTCCTCTCCCCTTCCAGGCATGTCAGGGCTCCCTTCCCCCTTTTCTTCAAAGAAGCCAGATTCTCCTCCCATGTTTTGAACTTGCCATATTCCTCCACCCAGTTTTCAGAGATGTCAGGTACCGCCCTCGCCCTTTTCCTAGAAAAGCTGTGCGTCTTCAGCACCTTCAGAGTTGTCTGAGTCCCTCACCAAGGAAAACGGAAAAAAGAAATCAATTTTCAAGTTACTCCCCCAGTCCAGGTCAATAGTTGCCAAGTCCTTTTACACAAGCATCAAAGCCATCAGAGTTCTCCTCCCTGACATAGATTCCAAAGCGTCCACATACTCTCCTCGAATGACTCTCATCACAAGTCACCCAACACACCTTATCTAAAGATTACAGCCCTCGCTGCACAACTCCACTTTGCCCTTTGTGCCATTATATGTCAATTTGTGGCTCTCAGACATTTAGCAATCGTCACATATAAAGTTTCCAGGACTTACAACCTGTTCATTTGAATTTGAGATGTAGGCCTATGTTATAATTGTACCAAAGAAGATGCTACAATTTAAAAACAAACACATGCAACACAAAGGAAACAGTGTGTAATGTAAATGTAGTAGTTGGGTTGCTGTCGGGTTTCTCTTTATATTTTAAGGTCTTGACCTTATAATGTTATGATTTGGACCTTAAATTTGAACTGAATAGCTTTTATTTGAGTTCATTCATTTGTGGCCTTTTTGTGAAGCACTTTGTAACCTTGTTTTGATAAGTGCTTAATAAATAAAGTTGTCATAGTTAGATTTTCCAAAGAAACGGGCAATGGAAGTCAACAGAACATCCAATCCAATCAATTTTTTTCCATATTATCTGTTGCAGTAGAAGATGGTAATAGCAGTTGTGACAAATCAAATCACTTATTTTCCTTCCTTTCAAAATAGAACTGACAAGGCCAGACGTTTTTATCCCCAAGAGGAAACAGGAGTCTTTGTAGGGGATGCACTGTACATGATCACCATGAGCAGCAGAAAAGCCTCTAAGCATTTTTTCCCATCAGTGCTGACATTGCTAACTCTGTATGGCGCATCCACATAGCTGTAAAAAAAAAAAATATGATCATGTTGGTTTGATCATAGCGAGTCAGTGGAATACTAAGTAGGCTGAGGTGATAAAAGCGCCACCGTGCCGACATGCTTAACATTAACAAAAAAGCTCTTCACGTCAGTTTGGTTAGTCTACAGCACATCTCTCTGCAGTGATTCAATTTAATAACGAAATAAAATATGTTATTAGTGGAAAACACCCCTCTTTTTAAATGTTCTTATAATATAATATATCATATTTTAACATTTTTGATTCTGCTTTCAATATGTGAATCGAGGAAACTGTGCTATCCTTTATGTAACCCCCAAAAAACGTGTTGTGCACTCTCTACACACACCTCTATGACTCACATTAACTTCCTTTCTATGGGACATAAATATATGTATCTGTTCCTGGCAGGTTTTATTGGGACACTTGTACATGCCATCAATAATAAATACAACAGCTGGGCAAAGTCGTACTCTTTTCTTCACCGTGTCCAATATTCTACTGTGTCTTGTATTTGCATCAACGGAAACAGACGTAGTTGCCATGACATTCAAGCAGTGGGCCTAGGAAGGTAATCTTATTAGCCACCATTTCCTCCGTATGTACAAATCCATGCATCTAAATAATACAATAATTTGTCAGTGCATTCCAAAGAAGGCCCATAAGAGTGTTTCCTGATGGATTTTCCAAACATAAAACACTCACTGTGGTGGTTAGAGGAAACGGATGTTTACCATCGGATCGAGACAGAAAGCAAACCCCCTTCTCTTTGGAGTAGGAATAGCAAAATTGCATTAGCTGCACTTCAATACACATTGACCTTCACGATATGATATTTTGCAATAATACGAAAATTTCACGCTACTTTCTGCAGTGAAAATAAGGGAGTTTTGGTTTCTATTAACTCTGGTAGTGAACGAGAAAGGTCTCAAGTGAAAACGTATCAAACATTTTTAAGGGTCATCAAGCACAATAAACATTTAGGGACTCAAAGATTACTAACTGTCAGAACTCTGCATCTGTGCCCTTTAAAGGGGACATGTTATAATTTTTCAAAATGCCAAAACCTTTGGTAAAGGGAGCTTGTCCCGCCCACAAAAAAAACCAGCTGATCCTGAAGAACCTGTCACACCTCGTGTAGTCCAGCTACAACGACCAGCCCGTCACGCCCCCAAAACAAAACCATGTAAAGTGAGATCCGACACTGGCAGCGGTTGACCAATCACAATAGAGTGGTCCAGCTGGCCAATCAGAGTAGACTGGGTTTTTCAGGGAGGGGGCACCTAAAGAGACAGGAGCTAAAACCAAATGTTTCAGACAGAGGCTGAAAAGAGGAGCCACAGTTTTTCTGAACCTGAAAATGAGCAAACTGTGTTTTCACTAATAATATGCACTTAATTAATTAATATTGCTAAATGTGTCAAGAATTCTTCATTTCCCAAAAACCTGATACGTTTTAATTCACATCACATATCATTTACATAATTATCATGATGTGCTAAATGAAAATTGGATGGAGTTCTAACTTACCAGAGCTCTCGAAGTCTTTATAAGAGGTAGCCCACGACTCAGACATCCCCAGCAGGGTGTTCTCCATGATCTGGATGTCGGTGATGGGACAGTTGCATTGGGGATACTCCTCGGCGCATTGGCAGATGCACTGGTTGCTGCGGCAGACGTACTCTCCCTCTCCATTGCACATAATGTAGCTCAGAGCGGACTGGACAAATTTCTCCTGCAGGTATTCTGGGAAAATTACCTGAAGACCTGGAAAAGAGATAAGTGGGAGGTTTTAATCAGGCATAATGCATTCTTTATTGTTGTGATATGAAGTACAAGCTAAGAAAAAAATGCAATCCCGCCCTTTGTTCATTTGTCTTGATGTTGGAAATCAGTGAATAATTAGAGACAAAAGAAATGTAGCGTTTATATAACTGAAACATACTAGAAAGTAAACTCCTGTTTATAATTTAAAAAGATACAAGATCTAATGAAGATGTGTATGAAAAATGTGCAGAGGACAAATTACGGCAAATTTATTTTTCATTAAATGTACTTTATACTTAATAGAGTAAAAACAGCATCTCCACAATGGTATAATAAACACTTATGTGAGAAAAAAAGTTACTAGAATTGAAAAAAAGTGGGTGTGAAATGGCTGACTGCTCCTCCAAGATTGCTTTGTGTCATAAGCACTCATTCGGTACTTTTAAAAAGAAGTGCTTCAGATCTCTCCTGTGTTCGACTCGAGTCGTTTCTGTCTGTGGTCACTCATCATGTGGCAAAGTATAACAGTGATTGATCAGTGCTCTCTGGTGCCATGTTGGTTTATTCAGCACAGAATTTGTTTCCCCTTCATTCACGTTGTGTTTGCATACTCAACTTTGAAAGAACACATTCCATTCTCACCACTGACAAGGTATTTATAATATTTTAGACGGAGCCAATGCATATCTCACTGTGGGGATCTCATAAGTGAAGGTGGGTGAGCAGTAAAGGCGTTCTCCTCAGTCCAGCCCCAGATCAAATAAATCCTGAGCTCTACAAGCCACTGGATTGGAAAAGAACCAAACAGATTTTTTCCTTGTTGTATTAAACTGCATCTTGCGAGGCAATATTTTTCTTAATGGGTTTACCTGTGCACAAACAGTGCTTCAGCAGAAAATATGCAACCAGGAGCCAGAACATAATATGTTATTGAATGATGAATGATTGCACTGTTTTTCGTTTTTTCCCCCCACCCACATAGTATTTTCACCCAAAGGTGAAATCCATTTATACAAACACTCATGAAACAACATAATGTTGCTGAAATGAAAGGGAAAGTGAGGCTATAATTCACACTGCACGCATGAATTATTTTCAGGTTGGAGTCAAATTGCATCTGTTATTATGCATGTGGCAATTAATGCTGACGCACAACATACGCTAACCTGATAACAGTGGGTAATTTGAAAAGCGGATAGAAGTTTCAATACAATATGTGCCAATACTTGGCTCTGGAGCCAAAAGTACAACTTCAACATCTGCTGTCATGGCAACAGCCTTTAAAGAAAAGACTGTGTAATTAATCCTAGAATACTTGTCAATAGTCTAGTCATTATCGTGACTTATAATCAAGGTCGTGTCTGTGTAGAATAATGATGTAAATTACATTTACTGGAGAAAGAAATGTGATCTTGAGTTCCCATGTGTGGCCACCACAGAGGGCGATCTTTCACACTTTCAACTCCCCTGCCACGAAGCAACCTTTCCCTCGTAACGTCTCCTCTCATTTGAATATCACTCGCGTCCCTTCTCCTCTACACCTCATCAGAACCACTGCCCATCAGCTCTGAGGGGAACAGACGGAAGGGAGGGATGCAGCGAGTAAAAGGGAATGGATTGATCATGTCTGACCACAAAAGAGTTGGGTTGCACGGGGGCTTTTTTCTCCATCAGGCCTGTCTGCGGCCCCTGGATCCAATATTCATTTAGCTTGATGTATTCCTGGGCTTGAAACTTTAATGTGATTTGTGGGAGAATCCAGATGGCAAGTTCACGGATCAACGCGGCTCACTGACAGTGCTGGTGCCAGCGGCCGGGTGCACAATAACACCAAAGTGCCTCAGCCCTCCCTCTCTAGCCTCTCCTGTCTAACCATACCTCATACCCCCTACCCTACCATCAAACACACACACAAACACACACACATTTTCTATTTTGAAATGAATGTGCTGGTGCTGGGAGATTGCAGAAGGAACCATTCTGGATGCTGACACTCAGGTCAGTACTATCAGTCTTGTGATCTCTTGTTTCCACTCTCTTCTTCCCACAGTGTTTCTGTCCCTTCGTTTTCAATGCTTCTCTCTCTCTCTCTCTCTCTCTCTCTCTCTCTCTCTCTCTCTCTGCTTCCGTTCTCTGTACACATCTCTTCTGTCTTACTTCATTACACTCACTCCTACTCCCGCCACACTCGTGCACATGCCCCCTCGACTCATCCCCCCCATCATCCTTTGCCTCTCATTCACTCCATCAATCACGCTCCTCATTCGGGTTTCTTCACATCTCCGGCTCCCCCCCACCCCGATCCCCAACATTCTCCCACTCGAGCACGTACTCCACTACTGGATATTCGATGTCTCGTCCGCCCACTCCAGTGTAGAAATGATGTCATGCAATAAAAGTAAATCCATCAACATTTGTTAGTGCGGCGGGGAAGGGGAAGGAGCGGAGAGAGCTGGAGTCCTCGGGGCCCAAAATGAAACGAGAAACTAATCAGAGTATCGAAACATTTATCTTTGTGACTTTGCTGTGTTTGTGCAGTAACATGTGAAAACTCTGAGAGTAACTGGACCATAAATCCACGGTTAATATGGGGCCGAGGCAGGTACGTGGTTGAGGAAAACACTAGGTATTGGATTATCATCATTAAGGAGCTGCTGATGAAACGAAAGGTGCATATTGGAATTCCCATGCAGCCATTTGATAACCTCCAACTTCATGCTCTGTCAGTGCACATAATTCCCTGCAACCCCTATGCCTGGCTTGCTCTAAATAAATAGCGCCTCAAAATGGCAGTTAATCTCACCGCATACATCAGAGGCTGATATATTTTCTTCACGTAGGTCGGAGGATATAGGCCCTCAAACATTCCATGAATGCTAAAAAACTCTGCAACTGTGACTTTGCCTTTTCATTATGACTTCCTGGAGAGCTCTATTTTTACATGGTGGTAGTTGGGGGACGGTGAGGGCCACAACTGAGGCTTGTAACTGCCTTGGCAAGCAGTTGCCTGCTTATTGCAATGCCACGCTCCGCCTCATAAGTTACCCTTTCATTAAAGATTAATTGACCATTGTGTGGCCGCAATTTTGCAAAATAATCATTACTTAATCCACCGGTGCAATAAAGTGCATTACTTCGATGGGGGGGAGGGGCTTTAAATTACCATTGGAGATTACTGTTGCAGCCATGATACAAAACCGAAGACCTCTGAACTGGAAGACTGCCTGTGTTTCCCCCTCAGTACATGCAGACCTGCCCAGGCTGCCTCCCAGACACTTGAAACAGCAGGGGCATATAGTTTTAAGATTTGCTGCGTTGGCCCATTTCACATGAGTGACAACTGTGCAGGTAAAGGTGCAGCTAAAGTAGCTATTTATCCACTTTTCATTTCTTTGCATAAATCGCTTTCCGGTCTTTCACAGTGTGTGTGTCTGTGTGTGTGTGTGTGTGCGCACGCGTGAATTGGGTCTGACAGAGAATAACATGTTCCACTGGAGCTATTCTCCGCTCTCAGAATATGTTAGCATTTTTTAAAGTTCTGAATGAGGTGCGTTTTTTGCATTCAAACGGATAATGTGTTGCTGAGTCTGTGCTGAGTAGATTATTGTAGATTATCATAAGTGTTGGAAGCACTCTAGAAGGCAGCAGCTTTTGTTGTCAAACAGGGCTGTTGATGCAAACAGTTTTTAGTTTTACGTCTAATCCAAGCGTTTGTGTGTGTTTAAAAATACTGAATGGAACTTTTCATGCCCTGTTTTTGTTTTTTCTGCGACATGAATATTTAGACATGGATGTATTTGAAGCAGCAAAGCAGCAGGGAGATGGAAAATCCCATTTCCTAGAGCAAATTAACATACAAGTGGCTGCATATGCATACATGAGACACTGTACTGTATGGGAGCCACAAAAAGACTTACAGAACACAATGTGTTTTGCACCATGTCGATATATTGTTCGCTTTGATGGAACCTACTAATATGTGTTGTTAGCACAAAACAGGGAAGCAAGGATGCCGGTGCGGTAATCACAGTAAAAGCATAAATTACGTATGAAAATGGTTTTGGCATTCGGGGCTCACTGCTCCTGCCTCCTGAGTAAAAAAAAAAAGGGAACTGCTGAAATTGCATGTGCAGGATTGAGGAGAGCAGACAGTCTGCGGAGGCAGATGAGCTCTCCACCGGCTGAGTTGTTGCCAGTTGTGCTGCACACCGGACACAGACACACAAGTCGAGTTAAAGACACTGATTACTTTTCTTCTCCCCCCCGTGTGCATGATCACAGCGCAGCGAAAACAAATTTGTAATTTAAGTTTGGAATGATGCTAAATCTGTTCAAGCTGAATGTGATATTTTCTTTTTGTTGTTGTTTTGAATTTGGATATTAGCTGTTTTACAAAATATGGCTTCAGCATGTAATTAGATATCTGGTTGCTGTTGGCCGCCCGTGCTCTTCTGTTGCACTGCTCAATCTGTTCCGTCGTGCGCTGCCATGTGTCCCCGCACAGCAGTAGCAGTCGGGCCTCGGCTTGTGAGAGATTGTACCCGTGTCGCACATTCGCGTGCGCGCAAACACACAAGCGCGGTTGCTCGGGCGTGCGCAAACCTACACACCCCTCGTGGGCCCCTTGAAGAAATCACATGTTTTACAAGAACCCTGGAGAGTGGGGGAGGAGGGAACGTATGACAAGCTCTGACATTTCCATTTCAGCTATAAAAGACACAACTGCCCTCAAAGTGTCAAGACGCGCCGTATACACACGCCTCGGATCAAAAGCCCAGATTTATCACTGACATGAAACATCCCTAAATGCAAAAATAATGGTAATCTGTTTGTATCGGAACGCACGTGTTTGCTTTACATTGCGTTAAAGGGCAAACAATCTGCCGAGTCATCCAGTCGTGCAGTAATCTGAAATTGAAATCCAAACATTACACAAGCTAAACCTCGTGGGCTGCCTATACATATTCAAAACTTTAGAGGTTTACGTGTTAACATGTTATTCAATTTCTCAAATACTGTATCAGTGTACCGGCATCATAAACACTTAAAAATATATATACATGCAATATAATGCATAGGTATTACAAGTTCTTTCATCTTTATTGACAGGACGTGAACTGGGTAGAGGGCGGGAAAGACACGCAGCATAGGGCCAGGTCGGAATCAAACCTGCGGCCGCTGTACGGGGACTCAAGTCTCCCTGTGACTGTGGAGATAACACATTTTTAATATTGGCCTCATTGTACACTCAAGTTTTATGACTTATGACTTAACACAATATGCTGGTGACCTCTTCAGGGTGTACCCCATCTCCTCCCCAATGTCAGCGTGCTCCATCCGCCCCAGCCACAACCCATAAATAATTGATTGATAATACATGGATGGATGGACGGACTTAAAACCTTTGCATAACACCCGAGTGATGAATGCACATTGACTTACTATAAAGAACAATTTAAGTGTTTGTAAAAGCAGCTTTAACTAGGCTACTACAAGGTCTCTTCTCTGTAAAGAGGAGGAATAGAGTACAGATGCCCTCAATCTATTCATGAGACAGAGTCTGTCAGCGATTGAAAAAAGACTGAGTGGAGAACCATGGCACTTGCAGAAATGGCAGACTGCAGCTGGCAAGTGTGAGTGAGGGGGTGGGTGAATAAGGGGGATTTATGGTCATCTCGTCCCCAAATGGAAACTGGCTCTTGATTGACCACTTCCGATTGAAAGCTGACCTCCCGGTCAACACGGAGAGATTTCATCAGGTTCTGGGGATTCAGCATGTTAGAGTGACGCAAAATAAGAAATGAAAAAAACACGTGCAGCCATCCATCTTGAAAATTGTCCAGCGTTGTCAGTGCCATGAAGGAAAATGGGGACGCACGTTTTCATAAATGGTCTCTGCTGGACAACAGGAGCCTGTCCGAGAGGTGGTTCGCTGCCTCAGACCACCACTGTGACAATCTATGAGGCATAGCCCGATTTACCCAGCAATTTTGAAAGCAGTTTTCAGACATGAACTCTGGGGGATGACCGCAGAATTGGGTCCAGGCTTTCTCTGGAGTTTGCCTCACACACATGAACACAAAGCTGGAGATTCTCCGCTCGGCACAACAACACACACATCTCTATCTAGGCTGTAGCGTGTTAATGCCGCTGCGGTGAACACATGTTTTTGTTTCACATCGATAGTGGCATCGGCCCTTATCACCAAAAGCTCTCATGACATCTTTGTCTGTGTCTTCCACGTAAATGGCACCTCACTTTTTCATCCTGAGAAATTTGGATTCTTTGGATTTTTTTCAAAGTTTTGCGTCGGTCGCGCAATTTTATTTGTTTAATTATCCCAAGGCACTTTACATAGTGAGGTCAAGACCTTGAACAATTAAGCCAACAATTCTAACAATGAGCAGCAGTTTGGCAAATGTGGATTTAAAAAACTCCCTCATAAAGTGGAAGAAACCTCTGGCAGAACCAGACTCACTGTGGGCGGCCGTCTGCCTCGACCGGTTGGCAGGTCATCAACATGCCCACTCACTGGCGGTAAATCCTGCGGAGGATCTCTTGCTGTGTTCCCATATCAGCTCATCCGAACACTATCCAAACTATTTAATCGGGGGCGTTCAGAAGTTCTCCCTCAGACCTTTTGCATTCACACATACAGCCCCTCCGGAGAATGTTTGGAGTTTCTGTTCAGTGAATGTCTGAAAGCAGCATAAGAATTGTCAATCATCATGAATCCATGTTTGTATAATTAAAATGAAAGACGGTTTAAAGGCCAAACAGTGTTTGTGTGTCTAGGGAGACAGAGGCAAGAGAAAGAGCAGGGTCGAAGAGAAAGATGATAAAAAAAAATACCTCTGTGTTTACTGCCGCTAGTCCGACGTTTGCTCTCCATGTTCTGCATCAAAGATTTTCCTTCTGTAAACGCCTCGCTAATAAACCAAGGACACTGTTTACTGATATACTTTAGTCTTCAAATCAATTTCTCAACAAGTCTGTCATCAAAAACAACTTAATTGATTTGTATGTTTGTTTGTCCTCCCCCCGCAATGTTTGCAGCTTTTTCACTTGAAAAAGAGCGACAGGCATCGAGCGACAGAGCAATGACTATCTAATTCATCACTCTCCGCACGACTTGCCTACAGGGCCAGTTTAATTTATTTTCACTTCACCACTTTGAAAACTGTTGGCTCAGGCTATTCTAACATATTCATAAATCTTCCGAGATAGGCTCATGGCTCTTCCAAGATGGGCTCTTGAGGAAACCGGGGGGGGGGGAAGAAGGGAGAGAAAAGCATGTGGTGGGGATAGAAGGAAGCAAATTAGTTTGCTTTTGTTTTGATGCTTAATTATGACAGCCATATTGGAGGTGATTGGGTCCTTGCAAGGTAATGGCTTGTTGGGGTTCCAGGGCCTTTCAGCTTCCGTTGGCCCAGTCACTGCACTGCATGTGACTAATTTGCTGTTTTCACTACAAATTACACACATGCTAATTCAGTCTTCTGCCTAATACACAAAAAGCCCCTTTCATTTTCTATTTAACAAAAATACCACCAAGTCAAATAAAGTGATCAATGATAAATACTAGCAGATGGCTGGACTTTAGGATTTGAAAATAATATAAAAACAAATGGACTTTCTCCCAACAACCTGAAACATACCGCGTAATAAGATTTTAAGTAAACAATTAAAACCCTGACAATTTCCCTGCCACACGCTAATTCCCTCTTTCCTTTAATTGTCACGCCTTAATAATAGATTTTTTTTTACTTCTGGGTCCCGGGGGAGGCAGAGGGTGAGAATCCAGCCAAAACCAATATCATCAGGTTTCTCGGCTTTAGCCTGGAGAGTGGACAAACAAAATAAAGAACAAATTAATGTGGGGGAACCTAAGTGTATTTAAATCCCAAATTGCAGTGAAGCTAAATAGTGCCGATTGGTTCAGAATAAACAAAACGGGATTGTCTTCCGTTCCGATTGGAGAGTTTCAGATTCATGCGTTTCGCTGCGGATGCACTGTTTGTCTTTGCCGCAGCTGATAATTTAAGACACAAAAGAGGTCGATTTTTATCATGTTCAGTTTCATCAGCGTGTGCGAGGGCTGCTCTGTTATTTATTTGGGCTGACAGCTTTAAGATCAATGGGTTCCTCTTGCATGTCCACCAGTATAGTTCTCTGCTAATGACACGTTCCGATGCTCATCTGTGCCGGAGTCCTAGTAGCTGCGAGTGAAACGGTGCGTGTAGCATGCTACACATGCCAAAAAAATGTAAAACTGAAACCTCCAGAGTCACATTAAGTTGGAGCAAAAGGAAAGTTTCATGTTTAATAGATCAAAGCTCTCGCTAAGTCATGCATGAAATCTGATGTGAAAAAAATGGTTCCAGTGCCATCTTTAATTCTGATGATTGTTGGGGGGAAAAAAGAGGGGGAAAATGGAGGAAGCACAAAGTGTTGGTTAATTTGCCAAACATTTTTACAAAGCAGGACTGTGGGCGAGCGGAGGACTGAGTTTGGACTGATAGGTAGCTCCCTTGATGTCAGATTCCACTGCAGCACTCTAAAGTAAATCTAAGTGAAAACAGAGGGAATATCCAGGGAGTGTCATATCCGCATTGTGTTATCTGGAGCTCACAGCCCCACCAGCGCACAAAGAGCAGACCACAGGGGTGAGAAGCAGAGAGAGAGAGAGAGAGAGAAAAAGAAATCCCTTTTTGAAAATGTCTCTTATTTTGGAAAGAAGTGTTTGACCACAACTAAATTCAGTCGTCGTACTTCTTTTCTTCCGCCAGTAGTTTCAACCAGAATGCTGTCTCAGGCTGTTTCCGAACCTAATCTCACCAAAACCAAGCTGTGAAAATGTTTGGTTACCAGCCTGTCCTCAATTCCTTCTATTTATTTCCCACCAAAGTTACATGCAGGCCTCGAGGTAGATAAAGTGCTGAGGTTCGGAATGAAAAAGTAAATAAAAGAGGGAGAGAAAAAGGCATGATTAAAAGTTTAATTAGAATATAATGAAACAGAGTGGGTTTGCTATTACTGCATCCTTGTTTAACTCACATGGTGCTGCATACTAATATGATCCCCTCTTCTTTTAATTCATAAGTAATTTAAATGGCTGGTCTAGATTAAGGTTTTTACGAGTTTCAAAAGGTGGCGGGGGTGTAGCAGCATTATATATTAAGGGATTTTGTTAAATATTTGGCAACTGGTCAAAGAAAATCAGACTTTATACGTGAGGAGTCCAAAATACGGATCATGATTAAGATATAGACTGAGTGACATCTTAATTTAGGAAAGAGACAATGATAAATAGCACGATGGATGGATGAGTGGATAGCTAGATGGTTGGGCGGATGGATAGATGAATGGACAGATAGATGGACCAATCGGGAGGATGAATGGATAGATGGATGGATGGGTGGATGGATGGTCAGATGTATGAATGGATGGATGAATGATGGATAGATGGGTGGATGAATGGATAGATGGATAAATGGGTGGATGGATGGATGAAGGGATGGGTGGATGATGGATAGATGGATAAATGGATGGGTAGATGGATGGATGGATGGGTGGATGGACAGATAGATGGATGACAGACATACAAAAAGTTTCCAATATAATAAGGATATTCATAATAATAATATATTTTGCAAAACTGAAATTCCAACTTCTCCACACAAATAGAAAAGAAGACGTGCAGGAAACTATACGCGATTCTGCAACTGCATCGTCTAAAAATAGAATTGTACATTTGTTCGCAGTCTTCTCGTTCCCTTTCTGGTGGTGGTTTCGACAGCTCGCCTCAAAAACACTTTCCCACCCAAAACTCAGTGGGAGAAAAATACATGTTTACATTGGAGCCTAAGGAGCCGCCAAAAAAAGGAGCATTCAGGAAATGTCCTCAACATTTTCTCTTTCTGTTGCTGATGACACGGCTCACTGTATTTGACTACTCTCACTCAGCCTGTGTTAGGTGGCCTGTTGTGTTGCATCGCCACCGGCCAATGTTTTGTTAACCGGTGAATATTTGAGTCTGGATTCACACAATAGCTCAAGCTCTCCTTCAGTTTTTCAGTTTGAAATCACGTTGAAAAAAAAGCTTCAGACTCAAAGCATTTATCTCCTTGCTTTATTTCCCCCTGCTGATACATTTTGGAGTAGAATCTTTCTTTGCAAATTTGTCCAAAACATGTTTGTTTCCATCTTACAGAAAGAATCTGAACAGAAATAGATTTTTGTATTCAGCTGAGATTCGTTCTTGTTATTTAAATCCACAATAAAGTGACTACATCAGAGTTAAAAGAGCAGCTTTACCCTCCCTCTTCTAGACATTACCTCACTTTTCTCCCAGCTCTTGATTGATTGATTTCAACAAATTGGATATAATGAGTCGACTGAGCTCTGCGGAGTCATGCAACACAAGTTCATTGTTAATTTTGTTAATTTTTTTTATTAGAATTACTTTGCCATACCTGCACGTTTTCAAATAAATCATACCCATAAGGAGAGATCAAACAAAACACAGAGATAAATCTACTGTGGTCATCTGAAGACATGTCAGTGGAATTTAAGCAGTTTGAGGTAAATCTATACCAAAATAAAAATGATGATAAATGAGGTTTAACAAGATTTGTCCAATGAATATTTCATTACGCAAAATTCAATATCAACTAAAATGTAGCAGGATGATGCCGTCTATGTTCCATGGTGCCTCCATGTTATTGTGACCGTCCACCCTGGCCAGCTGTGACTCCTCCCCACAGTTTAAATGCCAAAACTTTAGCATTCTAGCTAATTGTCTGGTAAAAGGTCAACAGGCGTTTGAAATTGAGACACACGCCGGGTGTTCATTAGATGTGCTGAGAGCTGCTGGTGCTTATTAGAGCGGTCCTGGGCTCGGCACATGGCTTCCTTCCTCTGGGGGACAGCCTGTGAAGTACATTTGTGTGGTGGGCAGTCAAAGAAGACAATTCTGTCAAAGCTGTTATTTTTTTGCGGGCCTCGACTGTGAAGTCCAGTCAAGATTTACAGTTAATCTGTCAGGTAACATGAAAGGTGATCAAGCTGCTTTGGGAACGACTGAGAGGTTCGCATGTTGTTCCAAATGGCTCTACCATTAACTTGCAATTTTCTACACATGCAATTTTTCAAAGTGCAGTCAGATAAAAGGGGTGGGGGGGGGGAGACAACATCCATACACACGCTGCTCAGACGGTGCTTTAAACCTGATCTTCTGTTGAGTGTGTGTGTTTTTCTAATTTGTCTAAATCTATTTCTATTCCGAGCACTTCGTCGGCTTAATTGGATCCACAGCCGAATAGAGGAGGCATTTGAAGCTTGGGACCCTTTGGTTCCAGGAATTTAAGTGTGGCAGCACACACTAGTGCTAATGTTGCAGTATCCATAACACACATAGAAGTGGTGTGGGATTAGGGGGGGGTGGGGGGGGCTATCATCGTATACATAATCAGTTGAGTTGTTGGGGGTTGTTTGGGGACTGGCGTCACACATGTGGACAATCACATCACATATATCTTATGTCTTTAACAGCAGTGTTCTTTCCCTCCATTATAACCTGATAATCTGGTTCTGGAGTGATATCACCAATATACAAGTGGCAATGAAATTAACAAAATTTAAGTGGCTCATTCATCTTCTCATTCAAACGGAAAGACTACTCGCCGCTGAATTGTTGTCGTCAGATACTCGCCCTTCTGCATTGCATTACATTACTTTTCATTTAGCTGACACCTTTATCCAAAGCGACTTACAGTAAGTGCATTCAACCATGAGGGTACAAACCCAGAACAACAAGAATCAAGAAAGTACATTTGTTGTGTCTCCATAGCAACCACCTTGTATGCCCTAGCAATCCCACAGAGTGTCACAGCAACAACTTAACAACAACCTCATGACACCCTACAGCCTGAAAGTACATGTCAACACTCTAGCAGCCACTTAGCACCCACCAGGCAACACTCTACCAACTAACGAAACATCCCTCATGCATTTTGTGTGTAAAACAAGCAGATATCGGAATTACATAAGGAAACATATTAGTTTCATTAAATCCTTCAGAATCATTTACACGAACAACCCACCAGTGTTACATGACTGAACACTGCATGTCATTTGGAAATTTGAAAAGTTGTTGAGACCTCCTCTGTGTCTCTCTGTCATCTGATTGTTGTTGTCGACACGGAGGAAAAAAATGCTCCATGGACAAAACCCTGTCCAACTTAACGTAAGTGCAAGTAATTAAAAAAAAACAAAAAGCATTAATCACATCGACATGGGACCAGAGCCTGAATTAAAAAAGACCCAGGTGAATTAAAAAAGTTTAACCCTATGCCAATTGTATGTGCCTAAGAGACCAATACATTATAAATGCACATGGCGGGTTTGATCTGAGAGGAAGATACCATATGTGTCACCAAAATAATTCGAACTGTTATGCTTGCACTTGAGTTCAGGACAAGAGTGAAAACTGTAGGCTACATTAAATGACTGGATCTCATTATAAAAATACATGTGAGCGGTGCAGACTCTACACGCTCTCCGCTGACTACATGCCGCTGCATGGGCCGTGTGAAGCGACATCACTTTGAAGAGCAAGTGTGACTGTCGAAGAAGTTACACCATCGGCCGTCTTTCTAATTAGAGGCAGAAACCATAATTGTTTTTAAAGGATCACATTTTGAGGAGAACTCCCAACATCTCCCTCCAGCCAGCGCCCACACACACCACATAAACACACACGCACACGCACACACACACACACACACACACACACACACACACACACACACACACACACACACACACACACACACACACACACACACACACACACACACACACGAATATAACTCAGCCTATAATATAAAAACTCTAAGTCGGGGAACCAATCACAAAAGGCTTTTCCATTCCATTGGAGTCGTTATCAAGCCAAAAGAAAGAATCGCTCCCAGACCTGTCATCTATCAGTCAGGTGACAGAGCAGTCTTCAAAGCACAAGGCCAATACATTTGGAGCATGACAATAAAGCTTTCCCAAAACCTATAGAGTCCTTTGAGTAAGTGGCAGCGGAGGACTTAAAAGTGTTTCTTTGACAAACCGAGTAATGATCCCGTCAGCGAAGGAGAGGGAGAAGGGAGTAGTTGGGGATTGGATTGAAAGTATGCCTCTGTGATTCTCAAACCGCTTTTAATAACCTGCGTAAACTCCTATAAATCAAAGAAACCAACGACTCCGCTCAAACACTTGACCACGGTTACACTGTCTTTCATCATTCTTTTCCCACTGGGAGGCTGTCACCGCAAGCAATTCCTTCTCTTAGGCTAATTATTACTTGTGTCAATATTCAAGACGGAACTATTTTCTCGCTTAAAAGGACATCGCCGCTAATGGGTAAAAGTTGCTATTTGAATCCATTGATGTGTGATATGTGAGTGAAGTGCTCGTACAATCATTTTAGAGGTGAAAAAAAAGTGACTTATTAGATGTTGAATTCTTGAGATACAGAATGATGGAACACAAATATGTCAGACTTTGAATCTATTGCTTATTTGACTATTGATAAGTACAACAATACATACAAAATGTGTTTTTCTAATTATCTATATAACACATTGCACTCAGTGTCATCTGTAAAAAAAGTTTGCACAAATCATAAACCTGATTTGAATTCAGGCTCATCCTTGATCAAAGCTTTGAAAAACGTCGTAGGACAATCATGTCGGAACATGAGCAGACATCTATAACCTCAGAGAATCGCATCACAATCCCTCGAGGGGATCTGTAAGCAGATCCATCCCAGTCCCAGCCCCAATTAAAAAATGCACTGACATTCAATTTCTGAGAAGGCACAAACCGTTTCCCCCCCCCCCGGTTCCACTTTTATAAGCAGAACGCCTTTGATTCTAGAGGCCAAAATGGAGTTCGACCCCGCTGGCCGGTTATGTCGAACATCACGGGGCGGCTCTATGGGAAATATTGACGGGGCTGGGTGTGTTTACCTTGCAGATGAAGCTTGCTCTCAGGGCTCTGCAGCAGGATTGAGCTCACCGAGTCCAGATTGTCGTAGCTGCTGCATCCCAGTGGCCCCGTCCGTGTCTCCGTCACCTGCGAGAGAATTAGGAAACAAATGAGAGCCGAGCTAATGCACTTATGGCGTGTGTGTTATGTGCGCAGGAACTTTATATGCTTGCTGTAGTGAACATCCTTTTTTCCGTATTCTTTTCTGATGTATTCCTTTTGTGAGGCTTTTACACCAGACAACATAAAACAATGGGTATCACAAAACCAGCCATTAACAAAGTCAAATGTTAACATGTATTCATTTCAGCTCTCATGAGCTAATTGCATGAGGTTGTACATTTCACAGCATGGGGCCAACAGACATTCTGCAGTAAGACAAGGCATCAAGATAAAAATATAGTCTTTTTTTTGTTCATAATGCGTGAGTGGATTGAGTCAGTGCTCGATTCAAGGATTTATTTGAATTGTAAGGAATACCTGAAGGAAAAACATTATTTTTCATTAACCATGTCCTTTTTCCAAACAAAAGCTCTGAGGCCGTGGCAGCAGTTCCTGTTGCCAACCCAAGACCACAGTCAAAAGAAATATCGATGCTATTCAGCTGTGACGAGACTGCTTTCAAATATCCAGCCTCCGCAGTTTATGACAAAGTAAAAGTAAAATCTCTCCTGCTCATTAAGTTCTTCAAGCTGCTCTTATGAGTACTGTTATACAATCCCAGATACTCAACAAAGAAAAGATGCAGCTCATCAAAAACCTCAAGTGTTTCTTTGTTGAGTACCAAAATAAAATGGCAGTCCTATTAATGGAACATGGCAGGCTATGAAGAGTGTTAAAAAGATTTGCAGTCATGGCAGAGTTACTTTTTTCACTCTTAACAGCTGGATACTGACATGTTAGCGTTCACTTGGAGTTGTGTTACCGGCCACCTGGGCGTCTGCTCAGTCTATATGCAATGTGTTGGGTCTAATTCCTGAGCACTGTATCTGATCCTTAAGCAGCTAAATGCCTCATTATGTTCATCAGCTAGTCGCTAACTTTGTCCATCTGCCGCGCAGAGCAGACAGCGTGCAGTGGTTTCATCAGTTACAGGAAATTCTAATGATCGGAGCGCTGAGAGCGAACAAACACTAAGGAAACCAAAGGGAGGTTGATAATTACTCTCCCGTATAAAGAAGAAGTCTCAAAAGTCATTCTTGTAAGCACCTACTTCTGACCTCTGCTTATGTTTTATTGCCACGCGTGTGGCCAAGGTCCTCTTACTTTAACGAAGTAACAAAACCACGATTTTTCAACACACCTGACCAAGCATTGTCACAACTTAGCATGGTTCTTTAGATGCTGTGATTGAACTGTTTATCTTTTGTGTATCTCTTACAGCAGTACAAGATAAGAGAGCAGGGTTAAATGAATTATATAGATGTTTAGAATGGAGGACTTGACATTTTCTGTGGATTTGTAACGACAACCAATTTTGATCCATTGTTGGAAAAAAACAATATCGATTGATATTGATTTTAGCTGCTTTAAAATGAAAGAGTGAAATTTCCCAGAAGACTGTGTTGTGTGGTACTCACTAACTAACTAACTAACGTGTGACTCTGCAGAATATGGTTAAACAAACATTCCTGAGCCCTGTGTGGTGGAATTGCCTTCACTTTAATTTGATTAGAAGCCTTGGTTGCAGTTGGAGGGAGTTCCAAGCGGATCCACAGTGTTGGGATCGGGGCCAATTCAAACACGATTCATCAGTTTCCACTGCAGAATCGTGCTCTGTGTGCGTCAACTGGTAAAAAAGCACTTGTTCACGTTCTGTCAAAACGCCAGTTGTGGTGAAGCTACTCGGGTTTGATATTTATTAAAATTTTCTGAAGACTTAATTGAGGTCTCGGGGAAAGGCGTCACATCTGTAGTCACACTGAACCTGACAAGACATCACCTTGATGTATAAACAACAAAAAAAACAATCTGCCTGTAAGATGTCACCACGGATGGTCTTAGTAATGAATGCATTCTGCACTAGTGTGTGTTTGTGCCTATGATTGATAGTACGATACTGTTTTTCCTGTCTTTAATGTTGCCACAGCACCAGATGGTGAGCTGACAAGCAAGAAATTAGACAGATGTATATCTTACCCTTGGCATCAGGCTGTTGATGGAGAAAATGGAAAATAAGGGGAGACAGAGAGGGGCAGCCTCTGTAGATATATACAATCTTAGTATTCAGTGGATTTAGTGCTGAATAAATCTTAACATGTATCACGTTAGGACACATGACAGACAGGCCAGTGCTGTAAAAATCATAGCTGGATGTGTCACTATCACTGTTCAGGGAAATGAGGATATGCAGCACTGAATATAAGTGGCATTTAATCTCAGGGTGGTACATCAGCATTATCTGCACATATTACAGTCCCATTGGAGTAGTATTCTTAATGTGAATGTGTTAAACACCAAACTACTTAAAGCTGCAGTAGCTTACATATTTCCATTGCTATTGAGCAACAACTCCAGACAAGCCACGCAGCATAATCTAAATCAAGTAATCTGAGAGAAAACTAGATTTCTGCATTTTCGCTATGCTCAATTTCCAGAGTTGGAGAAATCTGGCCTGTTATGGGAGACTTTGACCTATCACAGGGCAGTTCAGAGAGCGGGCGATCCTATTGGATGGAGAGGTCACTATATTCCAGCATTGGTAACACACTACCTAAACTGTAAAGCAGCTTAATCGCTGGTTACTATAGAGACTGATAATACAATCTAAATGATATGGTATAAAACATTACAGATACCAACTTAGTAAAGTTTATAGTGGAATTACATTTTTTAAGCAATTGTTTTTACATGGAATATATCATAAGCCAAATGAAACTGACTTTGAGTTTGTTAAAAACCTGTTTCTAACAACTACTTGACTGTGTTGGACAGATAAATAGTTTACGAGAGACTAGCGATCATCCCGTTGCATTTTTCATCCAACTGATCCAGAGTTCCCGAGCCTGTTTCGTGTTTAATTTCCTTCCAGCCAAGCAGCGGACTTTGAAAGGCACTTCATGGCCTTGCATAGAGTCCATATGCAGATTGATTACTGAGCCAGACATGCCTATCACACTCTGCCATCTTGATGGCTGCTGACAGTGCACTTTTTCCTCCCCTTTTTTGTTGTGCTTATCTCTGAATGAATTACTTCCCTCGAAGGGTTGTGTTGCATGATCCATGGTGACTGAGCAAAGTGAATATCTGTCCTCTGTCGCCTGCGGACATCTTCCCAGGTGGCAAAGCGAGCGAAAACAACGTGCTAGCTCAGCCACATTTACATCAGTAGTCACACACGCAAAACACATAATGGTTGTGCATGTACATAAGTGTCGCGGGCCACAGCCAGGTTAACCTACAGTATGTTTTTCTCCGAGAATTATTTTTCCAAATTGGGCGCAGACATACCCAGCTTTATGGATTAGAGGGCGACCCTTGTAATCTGAATGACCTTAGTAGAGCAGCACGCAGCACTCGTTAGGCCGTCTCTTTTCTTTCTCTGCAGCCCACACCATGCGGCGGCTGTGGACCAGATTATGAAAATGGAGTATAACGTAATAAAAATACAAGGAGCAATCAAAGGACTGAAGTGGGCCAAAGGGGATTAAGAGGATTTAGATTATTAAGCAGAACACAACAGTGGAATCCCACTGGACCAAGACTGTATCACAGCCCTCAGTCAGAAACCACAGTTCTGGAACATCCTCCCTAATTGTCATCTGCCATCAAGAAAATCATCTAACCAAGTAAATAAGAGATGATTCACATGAGATCTAAAGAACCAAATGTACACGCTCTATTCCCCAAGCCCCGAATGTCAGAAAACTGAGTTCCTCCAGTCTGTGCAAAACTTCAAAATGCTAAATTCATCGTGGTGACATACAAACAAAGAATGCAGCTGCAGTACATCATGTGTTTGTGTAGGCAAATGTGGGGGTACTGGATGCATGTGTGTGTTTGTACGTCGAGACTCAATTATATTGTTTGCCATTTTTTTCATGCCAAAACCAATCCTACATGAGCATGTCTCATCACGTACATGCATCATCAGTAGAAAACTCCGCCAGCAAAAGCTTGACCTTGAGAATATTCGACACTATTCTTTTCCATGTGGAAATATATGATATGTAACAATTCTTCATACAAATGTCTTATATTATGCCAAAAATCATTTCCAACAATGTTCAAACCCAGAACAATGCACAAGTTTATTCAAGGTAACGGGACATTTTATTTTATTCTCAATTTAACTGCGTCATATCCACTTCACTAGCGTTCTCTGCTGCAACTTCTGGAGCAAATGACGTATGATGACGTAAAAGCACACTGTTAGTTGTTTTTTTCCTTCCACTGTTCTTTTTTGTCACTCGTAATGGATCATAATTACTGATTGCTATTTCCTGCACATTCTGTCACCAAAGCTCTCCCAGTAGATCCTAAGGGAACACAGGGACCCAAGAAACTTAAGGGGCAAGACAAATTCTGGTGAAGAGAACAACTCCCATGATCCCACACTGCTTCACCATGTCATCAAACTAAGTCTTCTGTTGTTTTAATTGAGAGATTGATGGAGGCCGAACTAACATATCGTACGTTTAAGTCAAATGCCATGCACTCATTATAAATGTCTTAACAGTGAAAAAGAAATGTTCGCAGCCTGTATTCAGCAACAACAAGCTGAACCATACACTGTACATACACATACATTCACTTGTGTGGGTGACTAATAAAAACAGGTGGCATTAAGATTCCTGGAGCTTCACAATTTATAGCACAAAGAGAACATTGAGCAATGACTGCATAGGCCAGCAATGCAGGTCATTCTTACACAAAGACAAAGCAAAACAAACTTAACTCCATAGAGCTTTGTGAAATATCCTGGATAACTGCAGGCTTCTTAGAACTTTGATTGCAATTTAAATGTCATATAACTTCCTCATGCTAAATTAGAGTGATTGAGAATTAGGTCATTTTCTATCAAATAGAAGGTTTCTTTTATTTATTATTTTCCATCTGTGGACAAATGAGGAAATATTTCATCATTTACATGTCATGCTTTGAAAAGACGGCATGTGGGTTGAGCCCAGATGGTTTTATCTGTCTCCCCATGTATTGATTAAAACTGCAGTAAACGGATATATCCTCTTATTTGCACTGTATAACTCAGAATGTATGGAATGAAAAAAAGACAATCTCTACAGACCTAATTAGTATTAGCCGTATATAAGTAGCACAGTCCTGTGGGGATGGAGATGGAGACTGGTGCATTTAGATATCACCCTTGGATGTGTTTCAGTTCTGCAATAAAACCACTTTTCACCAAGTTCATTAAAATTATCACAGCATACAGGGCTCTCATTATTTCTATAATTCCTGTAACTTGTCATGGGAGCTGTGCGTTCTCATTTCCGTTTTTCAAGCCACACTGAGAGGAGCATATTCTCAGACACCTCGACTTCACATCGCACCGTGTCCCCAAAGTTGTGCTTCAACTTGAAAGACCCGAGGAGAATAGGAGAGGGGTAAAAAAAAAAAAGAAAAAGAAGGTGGTTTGAAGCTTTATAAGTAAAAAGGAAAACAAGGGGATGAAGGCAATAAGACGGGTGAGTGGTACAGGGAAGAATACTGTAAGGCTGAACTGTCTTCATTACGTATCGCCTCTGCTGAGCCTCACTAATCTGCCCATCACCTGCCATTCTCTTAATGACTTGCTATTTCTGGCTGCACAGAAATGAAGAGACGTGCTCCTCAGTAACTATAGTGGAAGTTCTCGGAGGACGTTTTCTTTCTCTGCCTCGTTCGTATCATATTACATGTGGCTGCACTGTTACTGTAAGTCGCACAGAGGGGAACAATCCAACCGGCCTTGAAGAACACGTGTAGCAGCACATTTCTCTCCTATGTTCCTTGCATGCATATTTAAATTAGGCGTAGAAATCATGTCTAATGCAGCTCATTTGTTTTAAGTGATACTGAGAAATATCAACTTTGGGCTATTTCTAATTAGAATAGAATCATCGCATTTTTAAGTGCACAACTCAAGCAACGCCGCTAATAAAATCCGTCATGCCTGCTTGTGGCGAAAGCAAATTAGATTTACGCAAACTTGGCTGCTGCAGAAGACAAGAATCTGGGTCAGTTTTTGCAAAACATGTAAAATTCCCCTCACACCACACGTGAGGCTCACATGACTGGGCTGTAAACTGGGGATGGTGTGTGTACCTCGGCTGCTCCAGCACCACCACCACCACCACCACCCACGGCACTGCAGCATCATCGGGGAAATATGCATATTGAACGCTGGTGTAAATCAGCCCAGAGTGACTGCGCGGATAGGTGACCTTGTGTGGGATGCAGCGAGTGCACTGCCCAGTAGGAATGCATTCTTGCACACGTAATGCATGAGTGGATACGCAGCAGACACGCCACACTCAGACGCTCAGCCGCATGCACGCAGTCGGTTTCTAATCATACCTCTTCCTGCATAATCACACTTTTTTTTTCCACGGGAAGACACTCACTCGTAAAATTGACATTTTCCTTCCATTAAAACACTCCATTGGGTATCTTATTTTCTAAATGACCCTCCCTCCCCAGTGGAGTCGTGGCTCGCAGCAATCAGGTTCAGCAAAGGCTTGGACAAACAACCACACGTCAATTATTTCTATCAGCGAGACATGGTGTTGTTCACAGTGGGGAGAGAGACTCCTCTTCCCATTGAGTATATATTATGTTCTTGTTTTCCGACGCACAATATATATACACGTGGAGAAATGTGATCACCTCTCCAATAGAAAATGGTTTATTTTTCCTGCAAAAAGAATCGGTAATGAAGATAGAGAGAACTGTTTCCTGTGTCCGTGCTGCGCAGCCCAGCGGTTGTGTGTGCGCGCGTGTGTGTCAGCAGAGTGTTTGAAAATGATAATGAATACAGATTTTGGCAGAAGAGTGACTGAAATATGATTGATGAACCAGTAAAAATGGATAATACCTCTATGCTAAATGGCGTCTGTGATGCTTTTTTCTGTTTAATAAAAGAGCTGTGATACAATTATGGAGATAAATGATGTACAGCAGGAGCCCCTCCGATACTGTGCGATCTCATTAGATCGTAACCCCAGGCAAACTTGTTCAGCACTGTGGGTTTGCTGTGTGCCTGTGTGTCTCAGTGTATACATGCACGCTCGCGAGGTGCCACAGCTGCATGGTGCATGTTTCCCACGAGAGATTGAAAGACAGACGAGGGACGACGTGAAAAGGATCTTACAGTTGTGTACCATCCGTGATTGAGTTGTTTGCCATTTGTTCTTTGCCTGTGTTTGAACTTTTATTTTTGTGGTCTTTTTTCACACTGCCTCGGTGTATTTTTTTCAATGCACCACGGGGCAGCAACACAAATCATTTGTTTTTTTAGCAGATGTATTTCTGGATAGGTGGGTTCTCAGGTAAATAACAAGGCTGAGGTTGTGCTCAGGGCGCCGGCAGCACAGCGGTGATGTGACTTTTGTTTTGATTAACGTACACATGCAGCTAAGACCTCTTAGGCAGTTCAGAGGCTCGGGGAGCCAGAAAGGATGAAAGGCTTGATAAATCCAACCAGCCTCTACGCACATAGTCCATCAGTCCACACATTTGGTGGCAAGCAATTTCATAAGGCATAAACAGAGGAGACACACACACACACACACACACACACTGGTGCTGTTCAAAACATATCTCACGACACTTTGGTTATTACCCATTTTAATTACCACTGAATTTTATTTAACAATAACATCAGGGCTCCTCGGGGAACAATTTAACATGTAACCTTAATAGCGCTCTATAATGTGTTTTCAGTATTCAAACCGTTGACGCTTGCACAGCATGTGTAACCTGTAGGAGTCCAATAGCAATCAAACAATTGTTTGTATTCCTCGCAGATGAAAAGGCGACTGTGTTCGTAATGAGAAAGTTTTGCATTAGCGCCTGCACAGATGTCTGATGTCATCAAAGACGGACTGGTTTTTGTCCTGCTGGCTGCCCTGATGTTCACGTTCCCTAGTCTTCTGATAGTGACGCTCTTAATCGGATAAAACCTGCAAACTGTGTACACAGCACTGTGTTTGGATATACTACAGTTACCCATCGATTTATATTTTCATTTAAATTGTTTCATGTTTCAAGAGTTGAATCTGTGCAGTTAATTTTAATCTACGAGGATTATACTTGTGTATAAACTGGATCAAAAGCCAAAGTGTAGTGAAAGGTACACCATTTGGGAATACAGGGTTTGTCATACTATTTGTGAACCACATTCTACCCAAGAAACCAATGTTTTCTTCTACAGAGGAAAGTCTCGGTCTTGGTTACCATTTAATTTTGGTGCGAGGGTAAACTGCTATCCACAGGAAACAGTTCTGTGATACCAGGCGAAGAGCCAGAGAAAAGTTGGCGGCGAACCATTGGGGACATTTTGTTGAAAGGAGGGGGCATTCACCAGCTTGTCCCTGACATCTGCACAATGTGCAGCCATCTCCAAATTAGAGGCTCTTTTCTCTTCAAAAATTCAAATTGGAGTATAATAAAGCTACTTTGCTTTATTCGCTAATGGACGGTCAGTGGGTAACAAGGGTTTCCTCAACAAGGTCTTTCTGACCGCATTTGTTTCCTTGATGTTGAGGTTTAATGTTGTTGAAGACAATAGAAGGAGAATCTTGGACAGAACAACAGAGTTTAGAAGCTGTGAAAAGTCATTAGTGTCCACATGTATTTCCAATTAGAATAAAGTATAACCTGTTTTTTATTAATTACATATATATAATGTGTTTAAGATGTTTAAATCTGGCTTTTCCAGTGGTTTCAGTATTTAACTTCTAGTGACCTAAGCAGTGTTGCCAGATGTATGATAGTTATCACATTGGTACCGTCTCCAGCATCTGCATCACATGAAACCTACTATACTTCGCTTTATAATCTTATGCAATGATTTGCTGACTTGAAAGATACGTTTGACTTCTCGTTGAATTTCAAGAATTCTCTCTGGAATCTCGACACAGCTTCCAACAGTCGGTTTCGACATTGAAATCGATTTAAAATATAACATTATTTAAAATGTGACACTATCAATGAATCTTTACCCTGATACTATATTTGCCACAGTGTGTTTATAATTATGGCTCTAAAGCTATTTTTCATGGAAGAGAGCATGCATTGCTTGTGGAAAAATGCATTTTTATAAAATATGCTTTATTGTTTTTATTATAATATTGCTTTTATCGCTTTTATTTAATCAATTGTCTCGCATTAACTTTAACTTGTAAATACGCTGCATGTATTTTCAGTTTTTACGTCTGTGGAGCACTTTGTAAATGTGTTTTTGGAAAAGTGCTGTACAAATAAAGTTATTATAATAATAATAATTATTATTATTATGTATCTCGACAGAGTGTAATTTCTGGGCATACACTGCTCATTATTACAGCTCCAGTGCTGACTGAAATCATAACAATAAAATAATTAAAATGTGTTCATGTTCTTAGAAATGTATAAAATATATTAAAACATTGAAAGTATTTAGGTGTCATGCAGTCAATAAAGTGGGTGAACGAGTAAACTATGAGTAAACGGGTGAAACCATGAATCCCAGAGGTTAAAGCTACATTTGCCACGCAGCATATTTCTGTGGAACAAAGTGGACCTGCCTACTTGCAGACAGGAAATATCTAAAACAGTTCCTGCCGTATTGACATGTGTTTTTCATCCTGATTGTAAGTTTGCACTCCATAGCAGGTCTCACAGCCACACTGAATCAATATTGGAGGAGCAAAGCCCTTGTTCTCTGTGTTTATAGATCCCTGCCTTCTGCAGGACTCTGCTTCCTCTGCACATTCTGATCACTGTCTGTCTGCTGGCAACGTGACTGGAGAACTGCAGTTTATTCTGCCGTTATCTGTACCCCAGAGACGCCAGGACGCAGATGAGTCATAGATGATTTTTTTTAGATATGGAATATGTGACAATCCTGCACATTGTTTAAGAGTACAAGAACTTATTATTTGTATACGTGGAATTAAATAAAACCACAAACCATGATTGTCTATTTCAAGGTCTGCCAACTTTGATTTCTGTATTTTTTTATGTGATATAAAATTCTCATGCTGTGGCTGTCTGACAACATAATGATCAGTTTGTGCATCAATACAGAGCCTATAATTTAAAGGGTGCAATATTTATGTAAAGTGCTACACAGATATGTTTGCTTAGAAATCCTATCCTTTACAACCTCTGAGAAAACCTATTGCACATGGAAGTGACATTACTTAAAGGACGTGCAGCTCTCAGTGGTTCGGTTTGCTTTGTGTCATTTAGTTTGAGGGACTTGATGAGACACAAATATGCATCATGTCATCACAATATAAGCTGCAAAAAGGAAACCAAATTTTGACTTTGGACGTCTCTACCATGCAAGACCTTGAGATTGGATTAAAATTGAATTTTAAAGCACATATCATTGGATTTGATCGTCTAATTAGCATAGACAAATTACACAAACAGACAACCTGGAGGTTTTAGGGGTCCCCTGGGCACTGGATTGTTTTGCTCAGTAATTAAGCTTAAAACTGGATCATTACACATAAAAAAAACACACAATGTGTATGTATCTCTCACGCCGTGACACCGAAAACAGTGTTTTAAGTGACTAAAACAGAGATTTTTACAAACGCCCTTCAAAGTGCAGATTTTCAAAAACTCTGGTTTCTATGGGAAACAATGACGTCACAGGTTACATCGTGCAGGCCCACTGTTGCTGTGTGCAGAGAGCAACATAAAGCAATGGCAGCTACATACCAGTGCACTGCTCGGTCTAATTAAAACTTTGCAGCTGAATTTAGCACCGGGTCGTTGATGTGGACTTTCTCACCGCCTACTGGCCCGCGAGCTTGTTTGAGAGTTTGCAGTTATTTTTGTGTTCTTCTGGATGAAGATATTTTGGAAAACTAAGCTTATGTGGAGATCAGAAGATATCCCCAGCATTATTATGTTTTAAACTGCATTTAACAGCATTTGTAATATCCAAAAAAGCCCCATAGGTTTGCAGTCATACTTGCTTTTTGCTGCAACGATACAAATTCATGTTTGTTTCCCTTGAAAGATAAAACCTACTGAGCTTCTTATCTATACAAGAACAAGAAACATCAACTGTGAGTTTCAAACAACTCATTGGCAAGTCTCAGAGGATTCAAACATCTGAAAGGTAATAGACAAGTTATCTTCACCTTAACCAACTTGCTAACTCACTCAATCCAATCGTGAGCCTTTTCCAAACTCAGATAAAGCCTCACCTCTTGACAGATGCTCCAGGTCCATCAGTCCTGATCAGCAGATGTGCAGCCCACTCAGCTTTGCAGTAACTTTGTGTGCGTGTGCGTGTGTGTGTGTGTGTGTGTGTGTGTGTGCCATATCGATACCCTCTCCTCTCAACGCCTCCAGCCTTCCTTCCCCGAGAAACTGACTCAGCAGCCACTGTCAGGTTTGCTTAATTTCGTCATGGTTGACTTCCTGCTACCCGGAGTCTCATCTGCCAGGGCCCCTTAATCCACTTGTCAGTCACAGCAACAAAAAGCTCGGTTGGCGCCCCTTGAAAGGAGACGGGGAGGTGGAGCACCGGTGGGTGTGCGGGACGGCCGGTTTGCAGGCGTTAGTGCAGGTGCACGGGCACAGGTGCATGGCAGCAGCTGTGGTTACTGTACGTTGTGTTAACACTCGTTTGCAAGAAGCCAATAAATCAAACAAAACCATTAAAATGCACCAACCAACCTTACAAAGACGATATCAAACAGTTTGTTTGATACCAAACTCGTAAAGTTTTATGATGTAATGAAATATACAAGGGGGGAGTGGTTTGGATAAAAACAGTGCGTGTCTATAAATGGCTCAAACGTGTATTTGATGTTAAACACTGAAATTGTCAATAATAATAAAAAACGCGATATAATGGATTGGGCAGTGTCGACACACTAAGGGATACATGCAAATGATTTCACTGTAAATAAATCTATGGAAAATATTGAATTAATCAGGCAGCTTGAAGAGTTATTTAACAAATTAGATTAAAAAAAATATGTACTACATCTTTGTTGAAGACTTTTTAAAAATACCTCTTTAGCAGCTTTATTTGTCATTGACCCGTCTGACTATTGCGATTAAAATGGGTTCTCTCGATGCTACTTTTGGCAGAGCCACTGGCAAACAGGAGCACGAGGCGTCCAGTTGTCTCGCCCCAGTAGGCTGAGCTGAAGACGTGGAGAGAAGACAGGCAGGAATGGGCAGCCCCGAGGATGTGTGGTGATGCAGAGAGGAGACATACATTTAAATTAGTTGTTTTCACACATCTCTGTTGTCTGCTTGTGTCCGGTGGGCCTCCAGGAGGCACCCTCACCAATCTGCACTGCAAAAAAAACTGGCAGCTTGGTGAGAACACCTACCGGAGATGGCTGCAGTACTTTGTGTTGTTATTTTAACTGCACTTTATTTAATTTGACCAGAGATGTATAATTTCTGTTGCTTTCTGATGGCTGCAGGAATTAGATAATGACACTGTCAGGTTAAGTTGCATAAAGTAAAGGGGGCATTGTGAAAGAAAATATGCATTTTCACATAATAATTACACAATTACCATTTAAATATGTATTAAAAGTAATTTAAATAACAAAATTAAATACACTTGCTGTCGAAGTGAGTACTTTGTCGTGAATCCTGTAGATTTCTGTTAGTGATCATACTCTGTACCATATAAGTACCAAGTCTTACAGTGAATGGATTTGAACACTTTTCTCATCCTCCTATCCAATCCGAATGTGTAACAGCTTTTGGCCGCTGACCAAATTTTTTGTTGGGTCAGACGTCTGCCGACAGCTCACTCTCTCTCTCCCGGTGGCCGCCAGTCAGCTGCCTGAGCTACTGTTGCGAGCCGATTCCTCACTGGTCTCTTTCTCCTCTCATAATTATTTTCCTTACGTTTCTCCGACTCTTTTCGAGCTCATCGTCTGTGACAGGCATAATTCTTGGCCGTCTGACAGATTTTCTCTCCGCTTGATTTCTGCAGCACAGAGCACTTCCCCTCCCCAACACCCCTAACACTCATACACGCCTAACTAGCGCTCACTACGCCCTCCCGTGCACCTCTTTGCCTGATCGTCGACACTTTGTCTTATTGAGCAAATTTAGCATCTGGTACTGCATTCACGCTCTGCTACTGTGCTGACTCTTTGGTTGTTTAGTTCAGCTGGAAGTCGCTTTGGATAAAAGTGTCTGGCAAATCACAGAGTGTAAATGTAAAGACTTTGGAGGAGGCTGAGAAGTCATCCTCACTTTGAATTAAATTACTTCCACTGTGGCAGAACAACGTGTTGCACAAGCATTCAGAAACTCCTGCAGGTGAAACTGGAACTACTCTGTTTAGTTTAGGTCAAGGTAACAGAAGTACTTGGTTACTGAAGACTTTTAAGGCTGTTTAACTGTGAAAAACTAACTGTGAATTGAATTGAGTCCAAGCACTCACAAGCCTAGCAACATAATAAGGCTCCAAATAACCCATAAAGCAACACTCTTTAAAATACTTCAGTTGCAGTGGAGGGAACAGTTAATTGTCTAGTCCTGAAATAAAAATAAAAAACAGCCCTCACTTTATTAAAACTAAGTTCCAGAGAGAAATATTGTCTTCTATTAGGGCCAATGTGGGATACTTTCTCTCCAGAGCCATAAAGAAGTAATGGGCTTTATGTTTATTCAATTTAGGTGCTGTGCAAAAAAGGCTGCGTTTTACAATGGTCGGGAAGCTGGGTGCCACCATTAGGTGCTAAACAAACACCACTGTCTAAGAGGGAGGCTCAGACCAGTGTGCAAACGTGTTCAAGACTTTCACTCGAGAGACTAGGGTTCAACACCATGTTGAACATAATATTTAAAATATAGATTTTCTTATATTCAAATTTCATTTGCAGCTTTGTTAGATTTAGGTTACAAACCTTGTTGGTTAGTTTGAGGTCACAAAATGTATTTTTTAGGCAACAAAACCATTTGGTCAGGTTTACACTCTTTCACCACATAGGGTTAAGGTAGCTAGCTGGAACTTCACTCATGTGACTCATTGAATTGGTCAGGGACAACCTAAAACGTTTGGCTAACCAACTCCACTGCAAATAAAAATGTTGTCTACAAACACCTGAATCAAGTAGCATCAGCAATAATTGTATATCAATACACTTATTAATGTACAAATTCCAATTGTGATTTAGTTTTACTCTCAAATATAATTAATCTGTATGATTTCCGTCGTGGTTGATTTGCCAACACCCATAATGGTGGTAACAGTAAATAATACAGCGCTACAGGTCAGATCATTCTGGGAGCAGCAAAACAATCTATTGCCATTTTAATAAAGAAGTCAGGCAGCAGTTGGCCTCTCGCCATCCTTCTGCGAGCAGCCGTGATCTGATTTTATGCTCAACACAGCATCAGTCTGCAAACAGCAGGGTACCGTGAGTGAAGTTGGTTGTCTTGCTGAGAAGTTGGAGGTGTGCAGCCCGACGCCTGCGGTTCTTCATCTAACAGCTCACTGCGGCTGCTTCTTCTCGTTTCATTACTCCCTGCAATATTTCAAACTGATCCCCTGTCAGAAACTGCAGAAAACGGCCATCGTCTTGTGTGTTTGATGAAAGACAGTGAGTGTGAGCTCACTGATAAACATGTTGCCTTTCCTGTGACTAGTTCATAATGAACGTCAACTCATGTGTTGCTAGTTAAATGCTTTTAATTTGAAGCTGCAACAGTAGGAAATATTTCTTTTTGTATTAATTTTGTGAATGTTACCTTAGACTCAAAGTTCCTAATATTACAGATATGTAAATATTTAAATACTTTCATCAATAAGCCATGTGTTCAATCGTCGTTATCACCTCACCCAGCGATTGATACAGATATTTATTTAAATGAAAATCTTTGCCACTTAATTTACAAGCGCTGATGGACTGTTGCAGAATGAAAGTCTATACGATCCATTTCTTTTTCTCTGGCTCAGCCTATTTTCGCAAATCTGCAATCGGCAAAGAATTGTGTGTTTGCAGACCCATGGAAAAGCACAGAAGTCTTAATAATTATGATCACCAGGGCTTGAAATTAACACCCACCACCTCATTCAGTGTTGGTAAAAATGTGACTGTAGGTAGCAGGTGACACAAATTCTACCTGCGGCTTTGTTGGGTTGTGTTTTTCAGAGTTTATCTCAAAAAATAAAATAAAAAAAACTTTGGTACGGAGGCATCAATGGTTTCCTTTGTCTGTGTTTTCTCCCACCTAATCTGCTTCAAAGAGAACAAACAGCACATTGTCAATTTCCTGTACAGCATTCAGTCTCATTTCCCATTTCAATCTCTTTTGTGCCTTTTTGAAGGTATGGTACAGTGGAGATGCAAAAGTAGCTTTTTTCCAACTCTTTCATCCACAGATAGTTTGCTTGTAGTGATGCGTCCAAATGTTGAAAAGCAAAGAAAAGGCATCATTCCCATTATGTGTATTACGTTTCTGTCAGGACGCAGCTGTAAATATCCTTTTTGTGAATATGTTTGTTATCTTATATGTACTTGCAATATCTACTTATTACGGAAATAGTGGGATGGAATAATACTGGATCATACTCAAATTACACTGATGCATTGCAGAGTCAGTAATCAACACTGAGTTTTTCAGGGCTAACCGTGTCCCAACAACTACACCATGATCATAATAGGGTGGAGCAGTCCGGGATGCTGAACGGCAAAACACGTTAATCAAGTTGACGTACTCACACAGCAAAACATCCCAGAAGCAGCGCTGCACGCTCACATTTACTCCGGCTTTATATTGTTTAGCCGTGATGCATGCATTAACGTGCAAACTAGGTGCATATGAGCAAGGTCATAGCAGACAAGAGGTGCTGTCCTGGGGCCCCAGCAGTAGTATTTATTTTTCATACAGGTACACACATGGAATCATAATGCTGGTGTGTGCAGCCATGCTACATTTTAATACTTTGGTTTTTTTTGTAATGCAGCCAACTGAGTGTTCAATACTTTCTAGTGAGTGACACATGCCATTTGATAAGGGCACTCGGAGAATGCAAACTTCCACCAAGGCCCAACATCCCCTCATGAAACCAAATTTAAATTCACTTGATCTGAATTATTATTTGGATCTACACCAAATTTCACTCACTTAAAAATATCAGTCCCACAAACATGGCACGCGCCCCCTGATCCTGAACCAAAATGTTTGTCATTCTGCTCGCTAACAGACAAACGCAGACGAAAACATAACATTAAGCATAACTCCAGTTTGCAAAATACAGACCAACATTTCTCTGGAGGAAGTGAAACATCCAGCCCTGTTGTTAAATGGTAAATGGACTGTATTTCATAGCACTTTCCAAGTCTTAACGACCACTCAAGGTGCTTTTAAACCGCAAGTCTCACACACACACACACACACACACACACACACACACACACACACACACACACACACACACACACACACACACACACACACACACACACACACACACACACACACACACACACACACACACACACACACTAATACATCACTTTCTATGTATGTCGAGCTTTTCTACCACATCATTCTCACTCTGCTGGAGCAGCCGTCAGGGCCAATTTATGGGTTGAGTGTCTTGCCCAAGGACATGTGGCGCGGGGGATCAAACCACCGACCTTCTGGTTGGTGGACAACCTGCTCTTACGACAGAGCCACAGCCTCCCATGGTTGCTCAATTCACTATCAATACCAATATTATTATTATGAATGATCATAATTGTGTTTATTTTGTCATAATCATACAATTACATAAGATATAGTAATATAAGTGATAGTTACTAACAATATAATAAGAGCAAACATACTGTGATAAATGATATATTATTATGTTATTATCATATAAATAATAAAGTAATAGTAAAAGTATGTTTTTTGATCTGTTAGTGGAGCTGAAATTGTGTTTTAGGATGAAAAACAGCCAATTGAATCACACAAAAAACTACTTTTAAATGGAGCTCGTGCTGCCTCCATCCTCCCACATGAGCCGAGGATGAATACTTACATTCATTACATGGCTGTGGGCGTACTGAGGAGAAAACAACATACTGGTTTGGATGAGGTGAGCGCAGCGGACAGATGCAAGGCTATCACTGGTTACATATCGGGCGTGATTCACCTCGCAAGATGAAGCGATAATACTCGGCAAGCGGTGGCATCTGCGGTACGATCACGTTCATGCGAGCGTGCAAAGTGAAGCAATGTGCTTCCTTGGAGAAAAACAGCAACTAAAAAAACAAAAAAAAAGTGTTTTCTCACAAAAGTATGACCTTATAATGTCCGTGAATATTCAGGAGTTTTATCACTACTTTCCTCCAGCTCGAAGAATTTATTATTCATTCATTCATTTTACCAACAATGACCCTGTTGTATAAACACTGTCACGGGGAAGGGATTTTCCAAAACTCCGGCCTATTTGTGTTTTAATGTTATTTATATTCTGCAAATGCTTTTCCCCGGCCCCCTCTCTCCTCGGGGTCCCTGCGTGAACGACTATGTGAATGACCACAATTGGCCAGCAGTCAGTTGCAGGCAGACGGCTCGCACTGTTTACAAATCACATTGGGTTTTTTTTGTTCCATTTCTCTCTTTTTTTTTTATCTGTCGGATAGCACAACAGCAAGAGGACACTGTCTTCAGTAGAGAAAACACGATGGGTCATTTGCTCAAATGCCTGAATCAATCTCTGTGTTCCAGTTTCTTATTTTCAGCACTTCCTGGTGTTTTTTTTCTCTCTTTTAACTGGATCTCATATGACACTGACCTATAATGAATATGCAAACAGGAAGTTATTTTATAATCAGTTATGTATGTTAATCAGTATGTTTTACAATCTATCCACATCTGCACGTGTTTATATGTATCACACCTACTCTTCCATACGAGTTCTTTGTAAACTTTTTTTTGTTTAAAACTAACTCAGTGAGATGGAAATTCAGTGAGATGCTCTATCTTTGCATTTCAGTTTTTTTAATAACATTTATTTGTAGTGTACACAATCTGTTACAGGAGATAGTGAAAGTACATTGTTGACTTGATGTCAAAACACATTGTTTGCGTGGGTGGGCTGTGTTTATGTTTTCCTGACACGAAACCTCTTTCTATTAACTGTTCTGTCTCATTACTGAAGGTGGGAGTATTCACAATAATCCTCACCTATAGGTTGGGTGTATATGGAGAAAAACTTTTTAGACGTGAACTCCAGAGAAGGTCCACACAATGGGGCCGGAACCTCTCTGGAGTTTCACACATGAACACAAGAGATTCTCCGCTCGGACGTGTTCAAATCTCTGCAGCGTTCAGATGAGGGCTGGCACAGCCTACAGGAGGCAGAACACAACGTAGACATTCCACTGTGGAGATCACGTGTATTTGTTTACAGCACATCAACACCGTCGGCCCTTTTCATGAAAAAGCTCTCTTGACATCTTTGTTTGTGTCTTCCACGTGTATGGCACCTCTTTTTCATCCTGAGATGTTTGTATTCTTTGCGTTTTTTTCAGTTTTGCGTCTGTAGCACTTTAGAAAAGTCATCAACGCATTAAAGGTGGATCCTCTGGAGGACATCCTGCTGTGTTCTTGTATGGGCTCATTCAGACACTCAGGCTGGCAGGAATAACTCAGCCCCTCTGAAGAATGTCGGGAGATTATCCAGAGTTCAGTGCATGTCTCAAAGCAGCTAAAGAGTACGACCTTGACAACTGAGATCACGGTTTACAAGGAGCAAAAATTCCCTCACCATAAGAGAAAGGATGATCGTTCCCTCCTCTTGTAGTTTGAGTTACTTTACCACAAAGGAGGCAGATCAGGCATCACATCTGTTTCATTGCAAAAGAAATGCATGTAGGTTGAGTATGGACAAACCTTGATGGCATTGGTGGAAATCTGGATCTCGTGCAGCTTCCTCATCGTGCCGTCGCGGTCAATGAAGTATGACGAGGCGAGCTGATGGAGGGCCTCCACGTTCTGAGTGGAGTTGACAAGCTTCCTGTCCAGCTTGTTTTTGGCCAGGTACATAGTCAGCGCCTCCTCCCCTGCAGGTAGGACAAGGGAAGAGAAATATGGTTAAAGATTATACTTCCACTTCCAGCGACTTGGACGTTTTTTGGGGGGGAAAAGTACTTGATGTACTTAAGCTTGAGTAAATAATGTGAGTGTCCTGTCGATGTCTTTATTTGCGAGGGTTGTCCGATTCCGGCTTATCGCGGCTGCCAGCAGGGAGCTCATAACACGCTGAGATAAGTCCGAAGTCTGAAAACGAAAGGCAAGACGTTTTAGCTGGAGAAACCAGATGCCCCAGTTTTCCAGGAACAGTCTCCATATTTGTTGTTTCATCCGCAGCTGGAACCATCCCCAGAAGTGTCTCCAGATTTACTCCTATTGGTGTGGTATGAACTCCACGAGGTCTCGAATTTTTGCCTCAATACCAAAGGAATTTTATCGAGTGGAAATAAACACACAAATAGAAAATAACATTACTGATTGCAGAGATTGAATTTGTGCCAAGGATATTAGAAAATAGGAGGGGGAGGGGGTGCAGGAGCGGCTGCAGCTGGTATTCAAACATGTGGAGCAACCTGAGGAGGATTTTACCTTTTATCAGTAATATGAAATTGTTTTGTATTGTCCTGGATCACCATAGTTCCACCGACCTTATAATTAGGATGATTGAATAAAAATAATTCCTGAGCATTGCTAAATTAAATTCCAGACACCGTCTACTGACCCTGCCTGGAGGCATGTTGAATTATATATCTGTTTTCTTTCTTGTTTTGAAAAGGCCTGAGATGTTGATAAAATCAAATCTGATCTCAATAATTTGGTATTTTACAGACGTCTCGGTCTGATAGACTGAAGAGAAACACACCTGACGAGCCATTGTTCTGGTCGGTGTCGTACTTGAGATGTTCAAACGTACACTAAGGTCGCCCTGAACGACTCATTAGCTGAGGTAGAGGTAGATAATGGGATGTAAATTTGAAAGCACTGATGTGAACAAAAAACTATGCGCACGACAAAACCAAAAAATCGGCATATCTACAATCTCCTTCCATAAGAAGTCCAGATTTAAAATCTGAGAGGTGAGACCTGAAAACCACAAACATGACCCTCATCCTAGGCGTGTATGTGCCGCAGGTTAAGTCTGACTTTCCACAGGAAATACAGAGATCGCGTTTATGCTGGACCGCTGACCTTTCAGTAAGTGTCTGTAAAGGGGCAGGAAGCGAACGCTTAGAGCCGCAGCAGGGCCCAATATTTGCAGAGCACCAGACAATCGCTCCTATTTGCATGTCATATGTTTGTTTGTTGACACACTATAAATGGCTTGAGCTGCTCCATCTCTCCGCCGACATATTTCTGCATCTTTCATTCCGACAAGCGGGAGCAGATGCATAAAAAGCAAACACCAATTCACTTCCACGGGCTCGCGCAATCTTTCCTTCAAAGATTACCGTTCAAATGGCAAACCATACGCCTGGAACTCATTCAAGAGCACGTCACATATGCTCAGGTTTCCAGTTCCCGCGAATGGTTATTGGGCCCGGAGCGACGCGTTGGAATTGGTCACTTAACTTGTGGTGACCGTGACTACGGGTGGGAAGCAGTCAGGGCCGATGTCTCATGCCTGGTTAGAGTACAAGCACTGAGTGGGGGGGACGAGGCCCTGTTCTCTGACGCTGCCCGGCTCTCTCCCCCTCGGGGGCTAGCGAAGTTACTTACACACACTTGACTTACACTACTGCGCAAGAATAATGGGCCCACATTAAGCCCTTGATTTGTCCTTTTTTAAATCTCTATTGCAACTTAGTGTGGCATAAAGGAGGTCTTCTGAACATAAATATTTTGTGGCTATTGCTGCAGCTCAGGCAAAAATCATTACCCCTGTGGCTTTAAAAGAATCATTTGTGCTCACCTATCTGTAAGTAATACGTCCTGGAACATTATTATCGGGCGGCTCACAGGAACCCTGCCAGAATTAATCAGCTCATGCAGAGCTTATGTCTTTAAGTATTTAAATTCAGAATCAGTCCATACAAACTACAACCGCTCTCAGTAGAGCTCCTACCTCCGTCAGAAAACAACCGTCCTCTTACATTCAAACAAGCCCTACAGCTAAGGCCCTGTTACATTTCTAAGCTACACATTGGTGGTAGTTACAGGTTTCTATTTGTTACCATGCACTACTATGAAAAAAAACATTTATATCCACTAGATCCAGATTTGTGTTTGGATACGTAAGAAATTGCTCAGACTAACCGATTCCAACACCTAAGTATGTCTGAATTTGTTCCATCAAATTCTCTGAGAAATCAATGAAAACGTTGAAAAACACCCTATCTTGCAATGTTAAGTGATGTAGAAGATAATTCCTGGAACCGCCCCATTGATCCAGATTCACACCTAAATTGAATGGGTTATTTCCTGACGTATACCACATCCTTTTACCAACTACTACTCACTAACTAACAAACAAACAAATGCAGATGAAAACATAACCTCCTTAGGGGAAGTATAATAGCTTGTTGTTCAATATTTACAATGCATGAAGTAAAAGAGGTAAAGTCCAGCTACTCTGAAAACCTGTTTATAGACATCCTGTCATAAAGTTTATATTTATTTATATTTGAGTAAGCATAGGAATTGAATAAGTCATATTTATTCTCTGCTGAAGGTTATTGGTGGTTTATGCAAGAGATGTCAATGTCAAAGTATGATCTGTACTTTTTTTATGTTGGCAGCAGAACTACTACAAAAAAAGTTTCAAGTGTGATTTTCCAAAAGGTATTAGTGTTGACAGACAGTGCAGTCTTCAACTGCAACCCAGGGCCCTGCCAGAGCTGTGCACTCTAGCCTCAGGCTCCAGTGACTGCGAGTCATTTCAGTAAACCTCTTCTTCCTCCACAGCGCTGAATGCATTCGACTACTGCACTGAAAAGGTCTCTGATCCAGCCAGAGGTTGTGTATTCACAGGAGAAAAGCAGGGCAAACGAGTCTGTGGAGCTAAGATGCAGTCCTTCCTACGAGCGGAATCGTTGGCTCATCGGTGGAAACAGCAATCAGCAACAGAAATGTGTTTTTTGATTTTTTTTTTAAAAAACACTAAGTTTTTAGACGCATTCTATCTCTTAAAAAAACAAAAAAGTAGAAAATAAAATGCAACCCTCTTCAGTTGACTATAGCCTATGACTGACAGTAACCTCTTGTGTGACTGTTACACTCTGTATAGCATTCACCATTATCTCGCATTTGTCACTCATAGCTGCAGTGTTCTCATTTGGAGATTTTGTATTTCTGTCCTCTCCGGCCCTGCATGCAGGACAATGAGCTTTACAACAATGTATTTTTTTTTTGTTGGGAATTTAATAAATAGGGTTTGTGCTCCCACTCTGCCATGATTTTTCTTTCAATGCCTTCTCTCTACTCCAAAGCTCTAGACCTTTCAGCATTCGCAGTGAAACAGCAGCGCTCCCGCTCGCTGTGGAAAAAACGATTTTGAAAACCTACGAGGAAGCGAAAGTGACAGATGTGCCGAAACGTGTCGCTCACAGCTTTAGCGAAATGCAAAACTGTCCATCACCCTTTTATTTTTTTCTCTTCTCAAAGGAGCGATAGCTTCCTCTAGCATTTATACACGGCCTTGGTTGTGCAGCCTCCATTCTGAAAGCCTTGGGCACGTAGAGACGTGGTTTGTCAATAAAGTTAAATCTACAGTATCCTTCACAGTGGCTGCAGGCAAATCAGACATCTACGCATGTGTCAAACCGTTTTTGATGTCTTTTTCAGTTTCCCACTCACTGTGGCGGTTTCTTTTTGTCGGGAAATCTGTCGGGTCGTATCTTGCATATCCCCGAAATTCTGCTTCAGGTTGTTTAAGGTAGAAAAGTAGCAGGTAAGTACTTCAGCAAATGGTGTCAGTCCCTCGTGCTAAGTGAGCGTAAAGTATATACGTTTCCTTTAAATGCTTTTTTAAAATCAAGTTTATTACTTACTATGGTAACATATTTACATTTACTAATTCCAAGAGCTAGAAGTTGGAAAGTGCATGGTCCAATATCCAAAGGCAGACGTCAGATAGTTTTATGTATTTTCGTCATTATCACAATTGTCCAAAGACTCAATACATTTCAGTGCTTATCAGCTCAGTCAGTTGTATTTCATTCAAGTCAGGTGGTGATGGAGCAGTAGAAACACTCGATCACAGCAGTAAAGTGCATTTGTTAGCCTCAGACAACCAGCGGGCCGATAAAAGAAAAAGAACAAGCTCGATACATGTCAACGGTTATAACCATTTCCATTGAGTGTAGAGGAGGGAAACTCTTTCCACTCAACTTCACGTCGCCTGGGAGAAGAAGAGTTCAGCCCCCTCCTCGAGTGTATGATGACTCTTGAGACCACACAGAATTGGTGGCTAAAGAGAGAATGGGCCTGCTCTTCTTACTTTATCACTAGTGCCGGTGTGCCCATTTATTGGTTCATATAACCGGGCTCTTTAATGGGCAACCCCAAGATTGAGATAAGAGCGTGCTGACCCACGACTTGAAGCAAAATGGCTTCAAGGTTGAAGATAATATGGTGATAACTCAAAGGTGGAGAAGAGGAGCCAGAGGTTAAAGAAATGCACGCAAGGGGAGAAATGCAACGAGAGCGTGAAATATGTGGCGATGCAACACAATAAGACGAAGACGGATGCTGTGGTTGAAAATGATACTGTGACTTATTTTCGTAACCAATTTTTCACCCATTGTCCAATTTCAGCCATTTGTTACATCCATCTGGCTCAGAAACACTTAATTTCATTTTACCTTCATATTATGTTTCCCCCAAATATTGTATTTCCAATTTCCCAAATTAGTTTGGCAGCATGAATCGCCTTACAAAGTGAAGTGAACGTGATATCGCAACTCTAACCCTTGACACCTGATATTCCTTTGCACGATTACGCAAGAGTATCATTGCAAAGTCTATGGTGAATGGACTGAAATATTTTAATGTCCTCTGAGATGTATTTATATATTAAATTATCTGGTATCAGTATATTAAAGAGGTAAATCATGATATGAAAAGTATCATGACTGTTTCTCAAAGGCATTTGACTCTGAGATTATTAAGCTACAATTAGGATTTTAGGAAACTTGAAGCGACTACTTGCCAGTGTTTCATGCATACAATTATGTAACACAGGGTTTGAGGAAATGCATTATCTTCCTAATTATATCTTTAAAATGCAATTGGGAAAGTTATCACTGTTGGCCGCCTTTATGCATCCCTTCCAGCTCCAGATAAGATAAGAGATACGAGGGAGAAGCCATTTATTTTGAGCAGGGGGGGGCTTCGCTTTTTATTTTGGGAAGCACATCCGAAATACTGAAATCATTCATTAGATAAATGCATTCCTCGTTCCGCAGTGAGTTTATGTAACTGCCAATGTAATATGACTTTAAGAATATTTGATTAGAATAGTTGGATTTTGGGGATGTTTATTATTTTTCCCAAAAAATAAGAGCATTTTGTTGATGTATATCTCTGTACCTGCTACAGTATTTATGAATGTGCCTCTACTCTAATACAGATTCACTTTACTATAAAAAAGTGAGAGACAGTTCTTCTAGATAACTCACATTCATCTGAAAGGTATATACAAGTATGTATGAGGAAGTATTTAATCCTATTTTTTGTAATTGTCAGGTTGGATTTGTTTTTTACAGAAAAATGCAATGACTGTGTCACATTCGGTTTTTAGGACATATCAGAAGAAGATCCCAAAAGCAGAGAAAACCAAAATGGTGCTTTAATGAAACAACAGGGAAGTAGCTCACGTGGAGATGATGCAGGCAAAGTCCAAAAACCAGGGGAACAGGCGGAATCCAATAAACAAATGCAAGTAAAAGGTTTAAAGTATAATAAGACACTAAACTAGAATTACGAGAGGGAGGATGAGCTGGCAACAAATGAAAGTCAAAGCATGGAATATATGGGGTTTCTTGAAAGGGAACCACAGGGGCTGGACTCATCAGGTGACAGGTGAGAATGAGTCATGTGACAGGGACGCAGGAAGTGACATAACAGGAAGGGAAGTGACAAGACCTGGAAGACCAAGAACAGGAAGTCCAATATCGAAGAGACATACAGTCCACAGGAGGTGGATCATGACTGTAATGGTCTCGCTGAGTGAAATGAAGATGAAGTTTCCTCTGATCGTCATATTGTTTTCACATTCGGTCTCTCAATCTGGTGTAGTATAGAGACTAGCACACAGTGTGGATATAAAGTCAACGCAGATTTGAACAAGTTCTTTCTGGAGTCGATTTTGATTTTCAAATGCCAGATGAAGTGCGGTCACGAGCTTAAATAACATCCCACAATATCCACAACGTCACCGTCAAACTCGTGATGAGATGTTTATGTGGATCAGTTCTCTGAGACACCACCTGGATGTTCTGAGTCTAAATCTGTTTTGACGCACAATCTGAACCTCCCTCAATTTCTGTTGTTTTCACTGAGAGATATTTTTTTACCCCATAAGACTTCATCCCACATGCAATAGATGCAATATGTGTATTGTTTTAGATACGAGGAAATTATTCATTGAAAGTCTGAGTTGAGTACATTTGGGGGCACAGGTTCCATCTGGGGGCGATATCCTGCTTCTGCAATCTGGTAGAATGTGAGAATTCACATTATTTTTTTCATGATGTCGCAGTAAGTTTTACATTCTCACTTATCAAATGTTCCCACACATGTTCAGTGGGGATGAGGTGTCAGCGGATACCAGATAGTCCTGTCATAGAAAAGCCGGAGGAGATGGAATACGATGCAAAATGGAGTGGCCACCAACCGGAGACAGCTGACAAATCCACATTACTGCATGTATAGTAAACGCAAGTCTTATATATGGTTGGGCACCGAAATCCAGAGCCAATCAGTTGCCAGTTCCTACATGTCCAGTACCTCCCAGACCAAATCACACCACAGATTCAGGTGCCTCATTTCGATGCCTGAGCTACGTATGTACTTAAATATTTGCCCTGTGTACAGGCAATATAAACATATAGTTACCATTACACTTAACCCTGGTGGCAACACACTGTCTTCATGGCTCTGGCAGCACATAATGCAACAAAACGTCTAAAGCTAAACAGTCGAAAGTACGGCTGTGTTTCACGCGAAAGGATTCCAACATCGAGACCTGCAGCAAAAACCAATTCGGCGTAAAGGAAGGAACACGTCAAAAAGCGAACTTGACCCTGGGCCGAGCACATCAGCTGGCAAGGCGGGCGTTCCCCGGCCCTGGAGACATGATGAGTTGGAATATTTTGTTGTATACCTATACTTTAAACTGTTAATATGTTGAATTTCAACTTCCAATTTGCCTCAGAAATAAAAAAAAGCCTTTCTTATTGTCGACCGTCATTTTTTTTTAAAGAAAAAAGTATTTGTTCTGGCAGTGTTTAGGCGCTGGTACTGTTTGAAAGTATCCATTTAGCATGATACCCAGCCCTAGTCTTACAGGCTCTAAATTTGTAATGCACTCTACTTTGTTGTTTGTCCAAAGTTGTTGCAAAGTAGCATCTTTTCGTTTTTTTTACGGATGCAGATGCAGCTCTATCTCAAACACATCTCTGATCAGTACACATCTGCCGGTCTTTCACTGAGGCCACTCTAAGGTTACTCAAATCCTGCTTTGGCAGAAAAAGTTATGCGTTTGTGAGATTTTCTCCTCTCCACTTTGTCCTGCCCTCTTGTGATGTAGCTGCAGTTTTTCTTTAGAGAGAGTTTTTCTTTTTCAGCACCCAGGAGAACAACTTGGCCCAAAACTGTTTCACTGAGCTGTTTTGACATTGTTGCAAACAGCCAGATGAATAATCCAGGACACCATGGCGCTGCCGTTTCAGAGTACAATCATATGGGGTCACTGAATTGTGATGTTTATTCGCTGAAACGAACAGAGAAATACTTATTCATTAAGTTGTTGAAAGGGGATCTGTCTTTCTTTATAGACTATTGCATGCATTATCTGGGATAGTTAATTATACAATCAATAAAAAATGAACTATCTTAAATTATTTATATTAATTATGTTTAATTAATCAAATTCACATTAAACATTCATACCAATAATTAGCAGTTTGGTACCAAGTACAACTTTTAGATCAAGTTCTATTTGCAGCATAAGAAATGTATGTTGCACATAAAGCAAACCCTAAAGCATATTTAGGAACCGTTTGTGAAAACAGTTAATCAAGCGTGGGAGAGAGCAAATGAAACCAGTGAGCCACTCTTACCTCCCAGGGTGGCTGAGATGAGTATGTGGGTTCCATATTTCTTAATGATGGTGTCGATGAACTGCTGAGTGGTGGGTCTGCGGCCCAGCAAGCGAACGCTGCGCTGGAACTCAGGCATGAGTGGCACGGGGTTCCGGATCAGGTCCCTCCTCTCGATCGCTGTGTTCCTCACCTTCCAACGTGCAAATTCCCTGGAAATCACAGGAATAAGCAAAAGCTCAGACCAAAAATTACCTAGAAGATACAAACACGCTATCGACAACGATGGTAAAAACGCTTGAAATTGCAGTTGTTGTGGCCCAATCCGTCAGATGATTAAGATGAAAAAGTAATATTTGGGAGTATTTTTAACATTTCACAAAAGCGCTTTGATTCCTTAGATCTGAAAAACCACATGAAAGTCAAATTTTTGACAGCGGAAACACACACATCTTTAATATATGAGTCTGGTCTGGTGCGTTTGTTTATGCTTCAATCAAAGCCAGTTTTTTTTATAATAATTTGAGTCCTGTGATGTCTTTAAGGTAATCGTCAAAAAAATCCCCACAAAAACCAACAAGGAATTCTATCAACCAACGATGAAACCCGCTAAACGTCACCTCGTTCTACCCATGTTGTTTTTGGCAGCAGCTAAAGGTGCACTTCACAGCGTCAGACGTTTAAAAAAAAAAGATCCTGCGGAAATATTTGTGTGGACGTTCATGTTTGCCTCTGTCCCCACTGAGACCCACATCAAGAAATCATTCCCCCCCAAAAAAACATGTTTCAGAAATCGCTGTTTCTCTGAGGGTTAGAGAATATTTATTAAAGGAAAAACAAATAACCCTGTCCTGTGGAGAAAAAAACCGCCGGTTTTCTTGAGCTGTGCAAAATGCAAAAGAAAACACTGGTCATTGAGTCAGGGGATAAAGTGTAAGTGGTGTGGGCATACAGGTTTTTTATGTGCTGAAATAGAGAGTTGAAAACAAATTAGTTTTTGTAGTTCATACATGTAAATCAGTTTATTTGCTTGTTCTACGACATGCACACAACCGAGGAGATGTTTTCCTGATGTGTTGGTTCAGTAAAGCAGGATCGACATTTTAATGCTAATTTAACCAGAAGCTGCGGTTTTCACGATCTCCTGTCAAATACAGACATGTTTCTATTTCCATATGGATTCCGATGGCAGATTCTCAACACCACATCAAACGTGCACTGGCGTCTATTTATCTGCGATGCACATGCTGAGTGTGCGCAAATACACACGCATGCTCTCCACACAATTTGAGTCAATAGACGAGAGGGGATGTGGTTTCCTAATTACTGACGGATAGAATTCACTTTATTAAATGCAGCCATAAGTGTATAAATGATGAGCGGAAATTAGGGTTAATGTGTGACATCATGTGCAACAGACACTGCATCAGATCGAGCACAAGCTAAAGGTTTCAGCGTCTCAACACTTCCACGCTGAAAGCCTCTAATCCAGATCTGACGTAATGCGACATCCATTCTAAATAGAAATCCACCAACACGCAGGTGCAGGTAAATATAAAATGCTAATGCTTGGAACCAACCGTGTTTATTAGGTCTGATCAGTGTGTGGATTTAAATCCCATTAACACATCTTGTGGAAATAAAATGGAAATGTCCCGGCTGTCCACATAAAAAAACCCCCAGAACAGTAACAATACAACAAGGAGAGTGAAAGGGGGGATTACTCACATAGATTTTTTCCTAGTTATTGTTATCCTCATAAAAATAAAAAGAGATGGCCCCTTTTCAGAGAGATTTCCAAGGTTGCTTTGTCAACAAGAAATCCTGCAGATCTGCACTTTAAAAACCTGGCATAATTAAAAAAACACCCCAGATGATTCGGGCCCAAACACACACACAAGGATATTAGAGGCAATTATACAAGTTTAATGTGGTCGACTCCCTGAATCATTTAGCACATTTATTCTATTATACAGTGTTTTTGTCACTCATCCTCCTGGTGGATGTCTGTTCTTTATAATGTGCACACACTGAATTGGAATCGAGACGTATCAGGAGGGATTGTCTGAAGTGGCCCACATTGGAGGTAAAGGTTTCCTCAGGACACTATGACAAACACACTATTATTTTATTTTTTTGCACAGTGCAATGTGGATTAAAGCTACAATACGGCTCAATAACAGCTTCATGCAAAGCTTTCTCCCCCTCCAAGTATTTTTTTTCCTCCGCAGCCCTCAAGGGCTCGGCGTAATGATTTCGCCATGAATAGGTGGGTCCCCTCAAATTGATCGGTTACTTAGCTTGAATTCTCTGACACGGAGTCAGCGATGTGTCAGTCTGCCTTAGCACGGCTTCGCGGCAGCGCTCCTTAATGCCCCGTTCAGCACTCTTATATTAGCCCTTAAAGTTCCATTCCTTTTCTGCCGCCAGACTGTTATGCAACGGTACAACTTTATAATGGAGCCAGCATTTCTGAGGTGATAATCTAAATATCGTTACAGCTCCCGAAATGAAGACGGCAAGTTTACAGACTGGAAACTGACAGAGGGTGAAGTTTCGGAATGAGTGAAGGACTGCTCAGATTTTTATTTTTTTATTTACTTTCTTGACAGAGCAATGTTTTCTCACCGCGTGTTCGATAAATCCTTGTGTGGCAAATTTGCAGAAACCTTCCTTTTTAAAGAATTTTGCAATTCCTCAGACAAGTTCTCATCCTGCGAGACACGTCTCACATCTCATTCTCAGTACATGCTGACTCAGCTTCAACTCCTGCTCCAAGTACACGTCGCTGTTATTTCTCAAATCTGGAGCAAACATTCAAACCAAGAGAACAACAACAGACATTTTTAGATTTGCAGCAGGTCTTTCTGTTCTGTCTCCCCCATTCTTTGCTGGGCTCTCACTGTTTCCTGTTATAGTATCTGCCTACATTAGATATCAATTCATTTTTCCTCCTCGCGGCTGCGTCACTGCCAATTATTGTATAAAACTTTATGTGGCAGCCATATGTACTTGGACCCCCTCTGCCCCAGATTAGGCATGCCAGCAGATGGAACCTGCGACATGAATCAGTGCTTTACTTCGCACATCCAAGACCGATTTAATGACCTATCAGAAGAAGTTAAGAGGAGATAAATGGCACGGCAGCTGCATAGGAGAAAATGGGAACATAGGTGATTATTGCTTTATGGTGTTGAGTAACTCGTGGGAGAGGGTGGATACGTTACATACGTGGAAGTGTCTGCAGAAGATACAATATGCATGAAATAAAAGTGCAGAGCTATAAATGAATACTAGACCCGATGCAACATATGCCTGTGTATGACTTTAAGACCAGGTGCGATGTTTGACTACTTCTCACTGTTTGGGCCCCGGGCGCAAGTTTGTGAATGTGTGAGCGAGGAGACGAATAAAACATTAACTTCCTGCTGCACTTTGTCATTTGCCTTCCCGTATAAGCGTCTGTGCCCTTATAATTTCATATGATGTCATCGTTTTCAAGACGCTTGGCGGATAAAATACATTGTGATTCACTGAAATGCTCACTGGAAAGGCAAAATGCATTATGGGGAATGTAGTTTCAGTGCTCTTAGCTACCCAAAAAGTTGAAATAGCAGAGGACAGCAGTGTTTAATTGACGAAAATAGCAAAGACGACCGAGAGACGTGTTTGAACAAGAGGAAGATCTTCGCGATTTTTTCCCTTATGACCTTAAGGGAAAAGACAATGATTTACAATGAAAGCCAAATATTTAAGCTATCAAATGTTTATTTTTTAAATTCAATTCTGTCAGCTCCTCAGGTTTTAAACAATGCTTAGGTTTTCGTGTGCATTTATATTCTCAGGTCTTAATGGGTTCATTTATAAATTCTTACACAACCTAAGTGTTTCTTTCTGAATTTAATGGTGAAGGCTTACACTGCCAGACGTTGGATCTTTATGCAAAGATAATGTGCACTCCTTGATCCCACACACATGCAACAAGCAACGTTTTGGCATTCCGAACAAAGACTTTGCTCCATGATAGAGTTAGCTAAAGTCGGCTAATCCCTCAGTGCCCCCACTGAAACCACCGCTTTATCTGATTCCTTTCCAATGTTTGTCTCAGCACAGTTTAGCTGAGTAAACAGGAACAGCGGTAGCTCGAAAATACATTACTGTAATCATTCAGCCGATTCCTTCACCCAACACAGATCAGAATGAGAATGAGATCAGCTGCTCCTGTAAATGTACCGGTGGCTTCGATCATGTCGGCTCCTGTTTTAAGACTTAATCAAGAAAAGGCCCGAAGAAAAAAAGAATAATGTTTGGAGCTTATCGATTGTAATCAATAAGACTGAAAATGCAAGAGAAATATAAAACCCTGTAAAAAGAAAATACATCAACCAGAGGGCAACTATAGGTAAGTCTGTGGAATCAGCACCTGAGCGATAAACCTCGTAAAAGTAACTTTTATCTGCTTTGTATTTCTTTCCACATGAAATAACGATATTGGAGCACGTACAGTGTCACGTGTCCGTCTGCCCTGCTGGAGGCAAATTAGCTCTTGATCGCACTTGAAAGCGATCGTTTGAGGATCCGCTGGATGCCAAAAGAAGCAGAATCAAAACCAATTAAAGATGGCAGAATCAAAACAAATAAAATATTTAACAGAATGTACCGACGCATTTCAGCCAGTGTCCCGGTTTTTGAAATTATTTTGGATTGAGTGATGTTTACAAGGGGCGCGATGATTCATTCATCGCATCGATGCATCAGCTGTAAATGATGCCAATTTCACAGCATTATTCTGCTCGACTTCAGCCACGAGCAGCTTGAAAATGCTTTGAACTAAACTTCGGGCAATTTCAAATAGACAAACTTGTTTTGGATGAGGAGAGTGCAACTTTGCTGTGAAACATTTAAGTTGTAATATTCTTTTTTTGAGATGAATGTTTTGGCGTGCAACAAGCATTTAGTGTATACATTCAGTGATGCCACTACTATCAACTTAGTGGCAGGGTCCAGTGTAACCACACACGAAGGATACACAGGAAACGATGCGTGTAAGTTCTCCACTGTTACGCATTGTAACTCTCCTAAAACAGCTGCATTATGTTAGTGCTAATGCAAACTGGTTGTTTCCTTCTGACACAGGATCACTTTAAAAATGTCCAACTGGGAATCCCTTTTATTGTGAAGCAGTTGTAGTGTGTTTGCCACTGCGGGTCATTCATTAAAAACGTGTGTGTCAGGGAAGCCGTCGCTTATTGTCAGCAGATCATTTTTAAATGTTGCAGAGAACGAGACAAAAAGAGCCGCAGTGATGACGGCGTTAGATGAAGAGTCGCAGGTGACAGGCTGCACAACTCCATCTCCTCAGTGAGGTAACCAACTCCATTACCGTTCCCCCTCGGCTGCCGCCTAGTAAACTATTCATACCATGCACAGCAGGAATAAAGTTTGCAGCCGGTTTGTCTGGCTGCACTGTAAACACAAACAACGCCGGTAGTGGCACGTTTGCTCTTCTGTTGTCTCTGCTAAACCAAGTATCCGCTAAGGGAGCATTTGCTGCCGCCATGATTCAGGGATCTAAGGCGGCGCATGGTGTTTACCTGCAGGAGGAAATCTGAGAGCCCATGTGAACCAAATCAGCAGCTTTTTTCATTATTTAGTTTTAGCGGATGCGATCCAGAGGATGTGCTCCTTCAGGAGAACCCAGTAAACCCTCCACTCCCACCAACAAACAACTCTATTGAAACAATCCGTGTGCCCGGGCTAAAGCAATCTGTGCAAGTGCATTTAGGGAATGTCCAAAGCCACCATTAGTTCAACAGTGGGAAAAAAAGTTACTGTGCAAGATGCCTGCACCCCGGCAGATTGCTTTAATGACGGATTTGCCAGACAGCAAGAGAGAAATGTAACTGCATGTGTGCAAAGTTAAAGGAAAAGAGCAGACCATCTGATTGTGTCTAACTTCCAGAGTGTCCTCGCATTTTGCACCCACCTATGTAGACACGTACGCTTAATAGGCTGCGCCACTGACTTCAGACAAGGTTCCTTTTGAAATGTGCAAGTGAATTTGCTTTTCAATCGACGTCTGCGTCGCTCCGTAACTCACAAAGACCCCTTTGTCAAATCAGGTGCCACTTTTGGCCTCATGCATTAGGGTTAGAGTTCCAGTACAAAGCCCCAATGTATAATCCATTATACCGCTTGCCTTTTCACTGTATGAATCACTACACGTCTTTAGAGTGATAATGATTCCTTACAGTTTTAAGCAATTATGCATATATGACCATAATGTATACCATATACCATATTATTTAAAATTACTGTGTAATTGCTCAGACAGTATATACACGTTAGATATTTCAGTCCTTTGGTGTTGTGAACATCACAGCCTCTGAAACCATAATGGGTGGAAAGTGTGACTGTAAAATGTCACAACACCTTCCAGGCAGCATGTTGTCTGCTTCAATTAGAGCTGGGCCGTATTGACATCCAGTGAACATCCCCCGGAGCTCTGACAGTGGCAGGAAACGACCATCATACAGCGAGACACCACAGGCGCTTTCCTGATCCCGGTGCTGGAGCCCAGATTTAAAAAAAAAAAAAAAAGAAAAGAAAAAATTGCAAGCGCATGACAGTCATTCAAAGTGGAAGTGTGCCGGCAAAGAGACGCTGGAAGAAAATCTCCTTCTAATTGCATGGGAAACTGGCTGCGCAGGACGGAGATGCTCTCGGGCGCCTCGTAAATGACATCAGAGAGCAATAAAGGCAAGAGTGTCAGTGAATTATAGAAACTTGTCATACTTGGCTTCTTGTTTCCCTCTTGTCCTCCTCTCACGTCGTATCAAACACTTTACAGTCAAATACGACACGATTTCAGAGGGACGTGTTGTTCATTTACAGCTTGACCTTTGACAGGCTGCGGTAAAAAAAATAAAAATAATCGTGAGTATCTGACAAGTAAGGCTGCGCAATTTCCTCCTCACTTCAAGCAACAAAAACCACTTATGATGAAACAAGCCGAACAAAAATGTTACATGTGGCTATAAACACGTCGGTGTTATCAAAACAGCCTGACTTTATTTGAAGCAGACGATAAAGGGCAACGGTGTGACACTCAGCATTTCATGACTGTGATTTAAAGGACGTGTCTGTTGAAGACAAAAGAAAACATAACACAAGAAAAAAGAAACGGGACAAAATTAATCTTACATTATCTTACATTTTTTTCATCTGAGCGGGAATTACTGTGTGCTCATCTGCTTCGGCGACAGCAGTTTAATAATGAATCAGGATAGTGTTAATAAAGCAGTGTTTGGTAGATATTTACTCCTGCCCTAAATATGCAGTGCTTTTAATTTGATCTTTTTTTTTTCTTTTCCAAGTGCAAATGATGTTACTTTTATTTTGGTAGTACTCTTTAAAAGAAACATGTCTCTCTCTTGTGCGAATAAGAGCCGCAACTGAACTCAGCCTATCGCACATTCGGGGGCTTAAAGTTACTGAACTGAATCGTGACCAAAAAAAGTGTTGCGAGGAGAAAATAAAGTCACTCCAGTGCTGAGAATCCCATAATCATCACTTTTTACACAGTGTCAGAGAGGTGACGATTCCACTCTGTTGTTACTTGTGGTTTACGATCAATTATAGATTGGTGTGATATTAAAACCACATGCTATATGCATAAATCATAAAATATCTCAAATCTGAGTCGGGCATTCCTGTATTTTTAGCCTCAAAGCTTTAATTTATAGATAAAGATACAATATGCATCGCACTGAAAGTCTCACTTTACTCAGACATGCAATATGTATGCTGCTGAAGTCACCATCCGAATGTTTAATTTAGAGTTACATTATTTGGAAAACCCTGTTGTTCCCTCGCCTCCGCTGTAGAGAGTCCACTAAAAGCCCTCTCATCCGTGGGGGCTAATACTTGGTGGTTCCATCAGTTTCCCTCCCACTTCCTCTGGAGTCATCCAGTTGTGCACGCCGCCATTCACACGATACACGTTTCCTATCTGATGAGTCAGTCCGCCCGTGTTCCCATGATACATATATTTGAATTTTTTTGAAAAAGGACATAAATCAGAGAAAAACTCGTGTATCTACACTGGATGGTTTCCAGTCACTGTAGTAAATGAATGTAATGAATGAAATCTAATGCTGTTCGCTAAATGAAGAGTTCAGCTGAGGCTACGCTCGACAGTTTGGTCATTGCACGCATCAATTGGGACATCCACACGTCACCGTTGCATTTCTTACTCGCGCTTGAGGCGTGGTTGCTCGGCGCAGACTTCCCCTAAACGATAGGTGTTGTCGCTTAGGAAAATACAACCCAGCACACTGCCGGCAAAAGGCAAAAAAGAAGAAGTAGAAAACACAAACAGAACAATTTGGGCATTGGCTTGTTTCCTCCCAGGAACACAGCCTTGTGAGCGATTCTTTGAAAGTTTCCTGCAGAAAGCTTTTGTCTTTACCTCCAGTCCTGCAATCTCCCTGGAGGAGCCATGTGGGAATGTCTCTGCGCAGACTTGCCTCCAGCTCAACCCATGTTCGCTAGACGTGCAACAAGTTAAAGTGCGTGACCATCCGAAAAACGACGGCCCGTGCCTCGAAGTGATGTCATTTCTGGCACGTGCCGCCATGCGCAAGGACAGTACCGGTGAGCCTAAACGAAGCTTTAGTGGTGCAGTCACTAACCTGGATGCTCTCCATGACGTGATGTTAATGCTTCATTGTGTTATGGATAGAGTAGAAGGTAAAGAAGCTTTTACCGAATACATGAATCCGCTTCTGAATTTAACTGGGGAAAATTGCGAAGCTGCTTCAAGAGTCGGAGTATTTTCGTGGTGCCTGTGGAAATGGAAAACTTCACTGATTAGACCCTGTGTGTTTGGTGTTTGGAGAAGCGTCTGCTCCTCCTGATGTGAGGAGGAACAGACAGCTTCGGTTTTCAAGCTTTGATGGAATGAGCCTTTTCCATTTTTAGTCCTTTTTTTTCCACCACTTGCTTGTTGGGGATGACTTAACTGATGCTTCAATTGCTGGTTGAAAGGGATACGACGTTAGAAGATGATTTGCAGCTGTCTCCTTTTTAAACTATCAAATTCAGGGTGACTTTACAAAACAGTCCTGAGGGTAACAGTCCGTCGGCTGTTTGAGACTCGACGAAAAAGTAGAACTAAACTCAAACTTTGCTTAAGTTTGTGTGCATGTCAGTCTGTTTTAAATATCCATCCATCCATCTAAGCCAGTCTCAGTTGACATTGGGGCGAGAGGCGGGGTTCACCCTGGACGGGTCTCTAGCACATCCCAGGGCAAACGTACAGCGATAAGCAACCATTGACACTCACATTCGCACCTACTGTCATTTTAAGAGTCTCCAATTCACTTGATCTCAATCTTTTGGACCGGAGTACCTGCAGAAAACCCACACAGACACATGGAGAACATGCAAACTGCACAAAGAGAGACCCTGGCCGAGCTGGGATTCGAACCATGAACCTTCTTGCAGTGAGGTGACAGCTGTTTTGCTTGAAATGCGTTCAGTGAGGGGGGATGTAAGGAGTGCTTACGGATGAATGCTCTGATTTACAAAAAAGCATAATTTCCCTTCAAAGCAACTGTTACAAAAATAGCAGTGAACTCTTGAACGCAGACCGTGACATGGTTGAGTCTGTTGGGATATTTGTGTCCCAAACAGAGAGTGGCTTGAAGGTGAAGCAGATTTAATCAGCTCCTGCATTTCATCCACTTGCTGAAATATATATCAACATCTTTTTGGAAGTGGAAGTGAGAGATGACGAGGTCAGCAAATCCAGCTCCTGGAGAGGAGGAAGTGTTTTCTTGTGATGAAAATAAAGCTACACGAGTCTAAACTTTTAAATCGATGCAACTTTGTTTTTGTTATTTTTTTTTTTGGGGGGGGATAAGGGTTTAGTGACGCAGTATGTGACCCAGGGTAGAGAGGGATTATCTGCACCGTGATGACTTCATATGCCTACAGCCATAATAGTGTCTTGATTTAAATGAATTAGAAATGATCCTACACGTGGGGATTTTTTGCATTTTAGCCTCCTGCATTATTTACAGAAGCCCATTAAACATTCTTGAGACGCCATTGATTGAATCCGTGCCACGTTGTTCTTACGGAGCCCCAACTCCGCTGACTGATAACGGGGCACCGCGATGGTCTCCGCAGAAAACACTGGCAAGCTGCTAGGACCAGGAGAGACTTTGATCCAATAATGGTGATTCCCCCGAGAATGACTTTGTGAAGCGATTTTGTCTTCCCACACAGTATTGACTTATTCCCTTTCATTGTGTACATGGTGTTCCCACACAGAAACAGCGGCGCGTGATCTCATCTACTTGGGTATGATATCTTCTCAGGGATGTCATAAAACTGTTATTACCGCTCGACTGCCATGTTGCACAGCAGGGTTTATGGTTGTCCATATGCGTGGAATTTCAGAGGCTGCCTCCTTAGGAGAGCGACTTGTCAAGGCTACCAACAAGCGGCCGGGCGAGATTTACATCCCACGGCGGCTATTTTCATTTGTCCAGCTCATGTGATTTGCCATTGACCGATGAGCACTAGAGGGCAAACACCTGGTAAATAAAACTTCATTCAGGCTGTCCTCGAATTTACGAGGACAGCCTGCGCCATTACCAAATGGCATACTATTGATCCTGACATAGTGAGGCTGGCAAATGATACATTTTCCGTGAATCTGGGCAAGAAAAGTCTCATTGCCTGACTGAATTTGTGTCTGTGGAAAGGTTAAGCTCTGTCGGCCCCATTTATCAACGTATTAGTTGTTGAAAAGCAGAGAAGCTGATTTTGAGGGATTTGGCTCCTGAAATGAGACACGACCTCTAGCACAGAAACACATAATTGACTCTATTAATAAATTTTTCTTTAATTTATCATTTAGTGGACAATTATCTTACACTGGGACCAAATTTACAGTATTTAGCACTATATGCTTAGTAAGATCACACAAGGTAGATTGGGAACAAATTAATTAAGAGTCAAATTACATTATATTCAGTATTTAGGTTGGTTATTTTAATGGTTATTTCTATAAGTTGACCTAGCTCTACCTCGAGCTATACCATTTTTGTGTGACTTTTTCTAGATAAATTGATAGCTACGTATAACAATGACTGTTCTAAAACATGCCTACATTCTTGATGATAATGCCATTAATGGTTTATTGTGGCAAGTCAACACCAAACCTATTCACATTGCTAAGAAAATCTGAGAAGTACACAGTGATCAGCTCATTGTCTGGTGGTGCGTACAGGGCGAGACCATTTTATGGTTGTGAAGTCACGGTGAACTTTGTCGTTGTGAAACCAAACAACAACCTTTTCTCTAACCGAAGTTTTGAGTCCAAAGTGTAACCACAGTGGCTCACAAATCTTAACAAGAGCTTTGTTGCTGTCTAAACCTGACAGCAGAGATGGGACCATGAATGCCAACCCAGGTGTCTGCTTAGAGAGTTATACGCTTTGTACACCCGTCATCCCATCCAAACACTCCCTGGCATTAACAAATGTAGTGCATCATTCATTAAAAAAAGTACTTTGTCTCAGCACACTGAAAAAATGATGCTAAATGGGAATCCAGTGCATTAAAATGCAACACAGATGGGGACCTGGCCGAGTATCTGCATGTCCCTGTTCCCTGGAAAGCAGTAATAACAGTATTTCTTTGGGAAAGGTCCCTATAATCTGAGTCCTAAGAACCTATAGCCTTGTTCCTGTGCTGCCACAGTATTATGCAGCAGCTTGACAGGATGAAAAAAAAAGAGAAGAAATCCAGGCCTTTCATGGTAATAAGGAGGCAAAGCACAGTAATAAATCAAACAGACAGAGATACAATTGAAATCCTGTACGAATTTCAGCCACCGAAACCATTCAAAATATTATAGAATGAATCTTAATCCTATGCTCCGGTGCACAGAGAAGCACTAAGGCAGAAAGAGGCGGGATGTTATTTTGGCAGGCCCGGGCTTCTTTGCTTCTGCTTGTTTTATTTATTTTCACCTCGGTTCTGGCATGGGCCGAGATTTCTGAACGCAGCGGTGTAAATAGTGCAGGAAATCAGAGGGGCTAGTTTTGAAATTCTCTTATCGTGCTGCAAAAGAAAAAAAGGTAGACAGACATCAGCACAGGGGCCATGTGGAAATATCCAAGTGAGTGTTCCAGGCTAATGGGTTTGGATTAAATTAGATGTTTGTTAACAGTGGATTGCGTTAGATTCACTGTCAAGCAGCCCACATTTCTGTCAGGTTAATGATACTGTACACACACGTCTCACAAAAGTAGTTGCTTTTCTGAAGAAAGTATAGAAAGATTCACTGTCCTTATATGTCCTAAATATATGCGATTACATACAGAAAGAATCAGTCTTGTACGTGACAGTCTTACACTTAGAAGAGAAGCTGTTTGATGACTCAGACTGTAGCCTATATTTTTGTCGCTTTCCCTGCCAGAATTCAAGCCTCCTTTGTCTGGCACAACACCGACGACCGGGGCGAAAAAAAATCAACATCTTCCCAGGCTGTGACGTCGTGCCTGATGCCTGCAGAGTCCATCTGTGTAAAATGGTGACACGAGTGTGGTAAAGACCATATTGTTGTCGGAGCGGAGGATGTGAAAGGAGGGAAAGGCGAGCAGACGGAGAGAGAATCAAAAGAATCATGTCAAAGTGACAGTGATGTACACAGTCAACGTGCAGGAATAGAAACGTCGCCCTTAACAAAGACCCGATAGGCAAGTCTCGCCACTTAGCAGCCGTCTTGGCAACACCTCCAGGTTTTTATTTTAAGACCAGACTTGTATCGAAATGAATGGGGAGAGAGCCATAATTATACTTTCGCTGGTCACCTACGCGCAGCAGCCTCATTATTATGGCTCACTCCAGAGTGCTGCGACGTGATGTGTAAGCCTGGCTCCTAAATACATACATTTGATGCATAGCACCTGTTTTTTTGTTTTTTTCCTATATCCTCCGCTTTCATGACTGTCGGAGTCCATCTGCACCTGCTGCCTCCATCAGTAGAATCTGCTGTGAACCTCGACTGTGTGCTTGTGTCAGCGCGACAACACGATCCGTTTGATATGTTTCCCAGTTCGACAGACGGTTGGCTGCATCGGGGGGGAAGGGTTCCACACAACACATGTGCGACATGTGCCATACAGTACAACCGCCATCTCTGGTATTATAATATAGTCTATTCAGGATTCTTTAAAAGGTGCATCTCCTGCCTTAGAATATCTTTTAGCATTTAATCCAGATGTGGAAAGTAATATATTTAAGTCGATTTTGTTGTTGTTGCTGTGTTTTTACGACTTTTTACTTTTACAACCTAAATAAATGTTCCACTGTCTTTGTTTTACTTGCGCTATTTTAATTTAAAATGCCATTTTGCACATATTTTCCATATAACGTATACTAATTTAAATAAATATATATATAACTTTATACTTTTGTACTTTTGAGTACATTTTATACTTTTCATCTGTACTTCTGCTTGAGAAAAACAGTGTGTGGATTTTTACCACCTCTGACTTAATCTAAGAGTGTGAGGTCTCAGTTTGTGAAGATCTTCGATGATTTCAGAATTTTACAGTTTCTCTTTTGAAAAGTTTTATTCTTCCATTCATTGAGGTGAAAAGAATGAAATTATTCTGTGAATCTTTCCAAGAACTTGCCCTGCTTTTGGAATAAATTGTTTTCTGAAAGTCCTTTGGCTGGGTCATCATTTTATTTAATTTTGGGCTTGCGGGAAATGGACTGACCCTGTAATAAATCCTCAGCAGACTCGAGTGAAGGCAGAGGGGGAATAAACAGCATAAATCTAATTTACTTACCACCATAATGACACAGTGAATGCAATAAAGTTTGCTCTGTGGTAACACGGCACAAGCTTTTAACCGAGTTATTCTTGTGTAGGACCTTCACATCGAGACAGTGAAACTTCAAAACCTCATCCTGAAATAGTCAAGAACTTTTAGTCCTACAATACGTAAAGAGATTTCCTGTTCACTCAAGCATTTTAGTCATTAACCATTCATTTGAGCATATCGTTAAATGGAAGATGTTTGCCTAAATGGAATATGACTGCTGGTGTAAAATATTTGTTTGTGCACGAGGCATGGAAACGAAAATGGTTGTAATCAAAAATCAATCTCTTAATCTACTTTAATCTGGAGAATTTTATGGGACATGGTGCCGGAAGCGAATGCACGGGTGAGTGACACGAGCATGTGTTTGAATCTAATCAACTGTGTAATGTGAGAAGTTCTGCTGATGAACCACTCCGACTGTGTGGGCAAGGAGTGAATGGCAATTATGATGAGCCTATATGACAACGAGACGACGGACCCCGACTTGCATTCGAGTGAAAACAGAGAGTTGTATGGAAACTCAAAATATCCTGAAAGTAATTTCTTACAAAGGGGGGGGAAGAGCGTACGGATGAATGATCACCTCGGAAAATATTGTTTACGTTGCATTCACAAGAGCCAGTGGAGTTCAAAAGATTATTCCATCTATTCTAATATGCTTCTGTCTCAGATGGAAAATTCTCCCTCTATTCTGTATATTGTTTACAGTTGATGAAACACTTCATCACAGTCGGTGTCCTGTAATGAAATCGCAAACAATGTTTTCCCGCTCTACGTATAACGTGAAAACGACCAAGGTCAAAGCATCCGTGCAGTGAAAAGAAAGCGCTCCTATTGTCAGTGCCTTGGATGCAGCTTACTGCATATCATCCATTTGCTGATGAACTCAATTTGCCCCACAATAACTGTCAGTCATACCCCAAATAAAACAGCATTATGTTGATGATTTCTATGTTCTGTATTTGCTGTGAGTATAATGACTAAAATAAAAAAACAGCCCCTTTCAATCCAATAAGCCCCTTTGTGTTTTTATCTACCAAGGGGGGGAAAAAAGCTTTTCACAAATTGCTTCACTGTCTTTAATACCATGATATTTAAATAGCTTCCGCACTATCATGATCCTGATATTGTATGTGGCCATGCAATGAAATCAAAAATGCAGTATGCATTTAATATTGCTGTTTGGAAGGCAGATAAATGAAAGAGTTTATTTTGTCGACTTGTTGGGAACTGCGGTGTAATCTGTGAAGAGACGCTTGATTTCAGCACCTTGGACAGAGACCGTTTTCTCACTAAAAGAATCCTTTGTGCGATTCAGGGGAATGTTCTTCACAAGCTGGAATGGAAAACACAGCTCGAAGTAAGAGACAAAGAAAAAAAACTAAATTTGTTCTTTTCAGGTTCGCTGTGCGTTTAATGTCCCCTTTTCAAAACAAAAATGTGAGGCATTTCCTCAAGAGGGACAACAGCATTCTTCTCTGGTAAATGACGGATCTTTGATCTGCTTGTTAATGCTTTTGTAGTTGTTTTAAAGTAGAGTAGACATCGCCTAAAAGTACCATCAAACGCATGCAGAATGCAAAAGAGGACACTTGTAATAGAGTGTGGCTTGGCATCCAATTTCAAATATCATTTCGAAATTATTTGTCCGAATTTAGCCAGACGGGCTAATTCCAACGTGTAGTAATCCGTCCTGTTTTATTTTCATTTTAACAATTATTTAAGAAAACCATCTAAGTGGTAACAAAGGTCAAAACGATTGTTTTATCAGCTGATGTTTTTCATTGTCTAGCTAATTTTCAATTAGTGAAGCCAGAAGTGAGTGATTCGAGGACAAATAATGTATAAGCTTCAGTCTCATGTCTCTCTCATAGAAACCTCAGTTAGTAAGAACATTTTCCACAATATCTCCCTGTGTTTTAAAATCAATCTTTACTTCCTAGATATCACATCAGAGGCGTTATAAAGGACACAGGCATGCACAAGTCGGCGATAATCTATAACACCAGTGCTGCTTCACTGCTCCAAGTCTGTAAATGAGAAACATGTCATTACTTGTTAACCCCCAGTATCAGGCCGGTGCTGTGTGAGCCCCTAGAGATCAGAACAACCTTCCTGTGGATATCAGGCCGGCCAACTCTGTGCCCTCTTTCTGAAACTCCCTTTATACATACTGTGCACTTTTCACTAAAAGAAAAATGATGTAATAAATCTTTGTTTTCAACATGATTTACCGCGGCTTTGGCTTATTATCTGTCAAGGACCAGCAAAACAACACAGAGCTCTCACGCTTCAGCCTCCCTACAAATCGATGTCTTTAAATAGATTTTGCACGGGGTCAGTTTGACCCAAAGATCCTTAAATGACAAAAATCCAGCTGATGTAATTTTTCCGTTATGCTAAGGTTCCATTATTCACTGCAAAGTCGGAGAATCTGAAGTTATTGCTCTGCTCTGCCTTTCATGAATGTAAATGGAATTGGACCCTACAACAGACCAAACACTTGCACTGACTACAATCTGAAATTTGACAGAGTTGAACCAAAGTTTGCTTATAATTTGAACATTTATAAGCTGTAGATAAAATTTAATTAACTTTATGGTCGAGTTCAAGCACCCTCCATAAACCCAATGTTTTTTATATTTAAAAATCTACATTTGCTTGTTTGTCTCTATGCTAAATATCTACATTGTCTTTGTCAATATGCTTTTTTTAAGTTTATGGACAAGAATGTTAGTTGAAGCTGAAGTTTCATTGAGGAATACAAGGTTTACCAAACAACAACCATAGTTGTTGATGTGATATTGTTTAAAATAATAAATAAAAAGGTTACTTTAAAACCATATGCATCTAGCTACAACATATCTGGGGTCAATTTTACCCAAACAAAGCAACAATAATATAATAAAAAAACGTAACATTCTATAAAGGTCAACTCTACAAATGCCAACGATGAAATTCAGTTTTACATTTTGCCAATTGCAGTTATTGAATTTACAATTACTTAGTTACTTAATTACTGAGCTATGTAGCAAATAAATACACACATCAAACTGTGGTGTCTCCACTGGATCCCAGCACAAGCTGGTGAGCTGCCAGCATACTGAGCTACAAAGCACATAACAGCCCCACTGAAATTAATTTTGGACGCGTAACCTTTTTGAGTTCCCACAGCACAACAAAACCTGTTATGCACAACGTTTCTAGCACAGCTGAGATGACATGTCGGACATTTTCAGTGTTTCGCTGGAAGTGAACAGACCCAGACGTTCTGAAGGAGGCCTGGAATAAACCCTTTCTCTGTGTCCGTGTGGGTCACACATAGTAAGACAGCAGCCGCACAATGACTGAGGCAAATGGGAATATGAGAGGAAAGACGTCTCTGCCGAGGTGTTGACAGATGTTTTGCACCATCTCCGGCTGGAACATGTCACGAGCTCATGCATTTTTAAATCTTATGTTGTAGTTTGTTTGTGTCTTGTTTGTTTATGTGAGTAATTCAACGTGTAGTTATTTGTATTATTGGTATTGGTAAAAATCATCCACTTGAAAAACCAAAATCTTTCATTATTATTACTCCTGCATCAGGTATATGTTTTCATCTGCGTTTGTTTGTTTGTTTGTTTGTTTGTTTAATTGTTAGCAGGATAACGCTAAAACTACTAAACCGATTTCCATTACATTTTTTGGCGGGTTGATTCAAGCCTCAAGGAAAATCCCATTAAATGCTGGCATGGATCCAGATCCAGTGTGTGCCATTTGGTGCAGATCCAAATAAAAATATGTATCTAGTGATTTTAAATGTAGTTTCTTTTTGTTATTCGTCTTATACTTTTACTTATTTTAAGAACTGAACACTGTTATAATAATAACCTGTTTCTAAGTATTAAAGCCTCTGCACATGAAGTGGACACTCAAATGTTTTCGGTTAGTTTGCTTGACTGGACCTTTCCCCATGACTTTTACCCTGTGAGGTCATTAGTGTTGTGATAAGGTCAAAAACTACTAACAGCTTTATTTTGTTGGATATATGGAGTTTGGGGACCTCAGCCCCACCGAACTTTAACCTGATACAAGGTCCAATCAGCTGAAATGAAAGGACCTCTGTGGGCTGACAATATCTTTAAAAGATAAAACGAAGAAAAGCAGATGTTGCAGAGAACATTGGTCAAATCCTCTTTTTACTTTTGTGGATTAAAGGTCACCAGCAGTGAAAGTGTAGCCACAATGTGTAAGATATTCTTTCAGAAAACCGAGGACTGGAATCTATTTGAAAACAGTAACATGCTTCAGAGCTGGTTGTTGGTGACGCTGTATTGTCAGTCTCAGAGGACGGTGGCACAGGCGTCCCACGCAGTGAATTAGTCAGTACTTAACCCTGACAGTTTCTTCTAGCCTCCTGTTTCTCCTCTAATTACCATCCATTCCTTGCCAGTAATTAAGTCATCCCACAGGGAGGGGGGGCTTTTTACCACTAAGTTGGAAAAGGGAAGTGACATGGAGACCCTCCCCAGATCAGCCCCTGTTGATCTTCCCAAACTTAAATGCAAATCCACGCTCAGTATCAGCAGTGCTCCAGTTAATGCATTTAAAGTGGAGCCCCAGGATATAATTGTGCTAAGTGTGTGTGTGTGTGTGTGTATCTGCTTGTTTCTGTATAAGAAATACAAAATTTGAAAAAAAAAAAGTCTTATGTTAAGTAATGTCTTAGTTTTATTACATGTTTTTCGTGACTGCCAATGGGTCCATGATATTTTCATGTGCCACACGAGAAATGCCACTTTTCAATTCTAATAACACAATAACGTTCTTTTCACAAGAAAAAAAACAAATGCTCTTGTCAGTTGGTGCCCAACAGAGATGATGTCATTGCAGCTCCTCTGATTGGCTGAAGCTCAGGATCCAAGCGTTGGAAATGTTTAATGCTTCAGTCAGCAAACGGGAATTTACATCTGCTGCCAAACTGCGAGGTGACGGCCAAGTTCCTATTTTGGTGAAAGCATGTTCATGAGCTGTCTGATTTTCTGGATCGCCTTGTAACGGCATCATTTAGAAAATGTGCAAAATATATAGATTTTATAGCAAATGTCTGCTGCAATTATCTTTGTTCAGACTGTGCCCAAAGGGGAAAATAGCATCCTGAACTACAAGCCAACAGCTAAAATGCATAATGTACTTGAGGAAGGAACTAATTCTAGTTAACTGACCTATTGCTATTACTTTTATGAGGTTATATGAACTAAACTTTGGTGTCATGAAAAATTAGTATTGTGTTCTTTTTTCAAGGGTAACTTCATCTCTTAGTTTTGTGTGTGTCTCTCCCTGCATGGAGGACATGGCCCTGCAAGTTCCAACACACTTTGAAACACATTATGAGCCATGTTCGACCCATAAACGTAGATATTCTTTTTATAGATTTGGTAATAAATGTGGTGTTTAAACAGTGTTAATGTTCTTTTCATGTAATTTAGTCTAAAGCTTACAAGGTTTAAAGGTTCAGTGTGTAGAATTTAGTGGCATCTTAGGTTGTAAAGTAAGGCACATTACAACCAACTGAATACCCCTCCTTCTCACAAGAGAACTTGGGGCTTCAACATAAAAACGCAAAAGACCCACTCTAGAGCCCTTTGGTTTGTCCTCTCTGAGCTTCTGTAGAAACACGGCGGTGCAACATGCAGGTTAACTTGCTCCCAGATATGAATAACTTGTTTTATGGAAATGAAAACGCAATGGTTCTTAGTTTCTAGTGATTATTCACCTCTGAAAACATAATTATGAATATTATATTACATTTCTGAATCCAACACACTGGTCCTTTAAGTATATGTTTACCTTTGTTTTAAAAGCCAACAGAAGTTAACAGGAAATTAGCGTTGACTTGCAAAGACACCCCAAGCACATCTAAATAGCCGATTTTGCAATTTTGCGGTCAGCATCATGAACCGTTTCTTTTTTTTTTTAGCAGCTGCCTGATTTCTGCTTCCACCACTGTGTTCATCCTTCAGAGACCGCCTGTGTCACTGCTGAGAAATAGATAAAGAAATGAATAATATATAAATAAAATAACGTTGTGTCAGCCGCTGAGCATTGGTAGATAAGTAGAAGGAGGGATTTAAAAAAAGTTAAATAGCATGCAATTTTCTAATCCTAGTCTAAGTCCTGCATGTAAGTGAAAACGTTTTAACCGGCGATAAACATGTGATTTTCCAAGTACATCTGCGATAAGATGCAGAGGAGACCTGAAGAAAGAGTAGTTATTGTGTTTGTGAGAGAGTGGTGCACTCGGGTATGAGCTGTGTGTGACTCATCTGAGACGCTACAATACCTCAGTGTGGCGTCCCCCTCTCACCTTGACGATGACCGCTCCGCCAGCCCATACCTGTCTGCCCCCCCCCCATCGCTCGTTCTGACGCTATACTCACTGGACCTCGCCTCTATATCTACAGCGTTTTGTACAGGGTTTCTTCATCACACACTTTTAGCACCTTCCTGTCTCACCACCTAACGGCATCTCAGACCCCACTGATGTCTCTGTCCTCCTTTTTCAGTCTGTTTCATCCCCCCCACTCTGACTTCCTCTCCCTACCCTTCCTTGGGCTACAGCCTGCTGAATTAAACATCGCCGCAGCCTCTCCCGGCAAATCTGCCGACTACATCAAATCCGCCTTCCCTCGCCCTATCCAATTACAGATGGCTCATCCGAGCTAATTCAAGACCTGAGTCGGACAAATGTTACACCTTGTTACTGTTTAAAAACAAATGGGGCCCAGATCACCGCCGACACACACGTCCACGCAAGGAAAACTCAAATGTGTTGTCGTCACCGCTCGTTGTCCGCTCGCTGAAAGACGTTACAATATCAGTTGGCTGCAACAGATGGCAGTGCGTTCACAACAAATTAAGATAAAAAGTGACCCGAGTCTCAAGATGCGGGGCGATCTGTTTGATGAACGGTTTAAATTAGAGGCGGAAATAAAACTTGCAAATTAGAGCCGCAGCTTATTCATTCAAGGTTTAATGCTGATCAAGTGGTTGTTAGAGATAATTAATTCATGAAGGAAATGTTCAGTTAGAGATGTGCATAATGTTCTGGAATAAAATATAACCATGTCTTGCCTGTCGAAGTTTACATGACGTGCAGGGTTGATGACGCACTGGATATCCAAATAACAAAGTATGATCATAGAGTCAATGGAAATACATGTTTTTAGTTTTTATGGCTTTTCTGTCTGTCCATCCCTTTTGTCCATCCCACTCTTTTGAACGCAAGAAACACCAGGAGGGAATTTCTTCCCATTTGGTCCAAACAGATTTTCTTTTAGTCAAGGATGAACTGATTAGAATATGATAAAGGTCAAGGTATCTGGCCTTTTTTTGCCCTATGAACTTAATATGTCTGGAATTGCCTTGAGCAAATTTGGCACAAATGTTCACTTGGACGAACTGATTCGAATTTGGGATCAAAGGTCACTGCCACCTTATAAGCCATATGTTGGCCACAACTCAAAAACTCATGCACCTGCTATGACGAAATACACTTAAATACTTTATTTAAAGTATTTCAACATCTTCGTATACGCTCATTAGTAAACATTGTGTAAAACTACATCTCCAAGTATTTACTGTGACAGCGCGTGAAGTACATTTTGTCATTGTCAGTCAGTGCACGGTTCTGCAGGAGCTTTCTGTGACCAGGCCAGAGGCTGTTTAGTTTGACTTTTAACCTCGCAAGCCATTAGCTTCACAGAAACACGTTTAATATATATACTTGAGAAATCAGTGGACACAACATTAGTCATACGAGAAGCAGCTTTAACTGCTGCATCAGTCAGATGTTATTAAAGCTAATAGAATAGTCCTTGTGTTTGTACAACACAAAAGAGAATCTGTGTCAGATGAGGACAGGAGGACAATTAATGTGATTACTTCTGCTTTGAGCAAAGATGCAGTCGTGTCGGTGGCTTACTGTATGTATATGTGCTAGGTTTTAATGAGCCTGTAATTTAGTGCCATGATAACAGACATTATATCGTGAGCTTTCCAATTATCTGAGACACTGCAGTAAAACGTACATTGGCTCAATTTCCTTTTTTTTAATGAGTCTGGCTTTCCCACTATGTTATGATACTTACGGAGCTCACAATACTTCAGATTCTGGATGATTAAGTCACCACACTGTCAGCACGTATTCAACTAAGTCCAAAGACGTGTCCGCTTATTGGCACCACGTTGATTTCCGTTTGATTTGGAATTTGTGTTTTCACAGGTCATTACGGGACTTTGTTCAGTTTCTTAGATGGACGCCGATGTTTTGTTGAGCGCTGGTCCAGTGACAAGAGGGGCTACATCAAGCCTCTCTATTCAATGTGCGATCAATCAGAGCTATGCATTTTCATAACTGTTTTTTTTTTTAGTTTTTATTATTATTCTAAATAACAGCCCCCATCTCGCTCCTTTGATTACAGTGCAATGCTGATTTGAGCCCTTTAAAATGCATTAATGGCGACTGGATTTGCATTTATATTGGATTTTCACGAGAACCTGAGATAGAGCTCCGCGAACAAAGACCAAACAGAGAACACGCATCATCTGATACACATTCAACCCCCATAATAGAGTACAAGCGACACAACGGAAGATGCTTGTGTGACCAAAACAGGCCATCGGATTCTGACACCGACTGAAGCACACATTGATGCACGTTATTGAGCCGCAGCTCTGACACAAGAGCGGGCGGTGAAAGCGGCTTTCTTTTCACCGAGGAATACCAGGAAATGTACACTCATGTACACAATTTCAGAGAAGAAAAGGGATCTCAGTTGGAAGATTGCAATCTGCATGCGGCATAGAACAATTACTCACACACAAAACGCACTTCTGTCATTTCTTTAAGAGACGAATGACAAGAGGGAGAGGGTAATTGGTGCCTTGTGGTGTGTCTTTATCCTTCAAGCGACAGTGAACTTCTCAGAGCGCCAGGCAGGAGACTGGCACCTTCTGAAGCCGTGTTTATCCTTCACATTAGGCACAATGCCCGTGTTATTAAAGATGGGGGCAGATTTGTTTGTTGCTGATCAGGTTGGCATTGTCCGCGGCTGCATGCCTCCGGAGGGTAATCGCTCTCGGTAAAAGAAGCGGAGTGGAATGGATGCTTTGTCTCTCCCCCCCCCAAATCTGATTCAACCACTTTCCACCACTAAATCGTCGAGGCAGAGAAAGTCCCCGGGGAAATTTACAAAGCGATTCAGTCCTCATTGCTGGTTAGAGGAGAGCGCGAGCCGGGCAATCATGTGCCGGGCGAGGACTCGGGGTATGTATGATTTCATTCCAACCAAACACTAGACCAGCTGATGGCACTTATTTTCTCACCCTCTGGTTAAAGATGAACTAATTGCTGAAATTAACTGGCAGCCCATGTTAGGATGAAAATCCTTGGGAAACACTTGGACCCTCTGGGGTAACGTTTCACACCCTTGCTTTGAATACTGTACTTGATTAATTACTCGTATAAATTCCCAGCATCTTGCACTCAGTCAACTAAATACTCTAAAAATATATTATGTCTTCTAGCATGGGATACATGAAGTACAAGGGATCTATCAAACTTTTCCTGTTGGACAGGTCTGCAGATGTCCGACAGAAGTGAATGTGGATTGTTGATTGCCGTCATTTTATTTTTAATGAGAACTATGTCCACGTTTCCATACCTAATGCAAGATTTACTTGTCATGTAAGGAGGAAAGGGATATTTGATGGGTGGAACTGAAGCCACTAATGGTTCTGTTAAGAGGGAGAAACAACAGGAGCCACCTGGGCCCGGCGACGCTCTCAGCAGCGCCCGACATCCAAGCACACGCACTTGATTTTAATAAATCACCGCAGCATCACAGGCAACACTCCACGGCTGTACAGTGTCTGTGAGAAGCCGCTTTAGAAGTTTTGCCTCGGAGATTCGTGTCTCTGCGCAACATCCCACTCTGTCAAGTTACACATTATGCAAATGCATTGTTTACTGTTCATGTGACAATATCAAGGCATGAAAGCCAGTGGGGACTGGGGGGGCCGTGGCAAGTTACCAAGAGAGACAGGGGAGGGGGAGAGAACAAACTCGGTGAAAGAACCGCCAAAGGAATGTGGCGAATGGCTCTTACTCTCTCTGTCTTTGTACAGTTGTGAGTGAGCAGACTGCGGAGGGATGCAAAGGAATCAAAGCATGTCAGTGTAAGAACGAGGGAGCGTATAGCCGTCTCATTTCTGCACCTGTGACTCAGTATGGGAAATATGAGGAGATGTGCGATAAGAGGGAAAAATGTAAGTTGGAAAATATAAAACCTAATGCAGTTATTGGATGTCAAACTGTATTAGTTGGTCACACGGAAGGAAGAAAAGATGGAAAGTTGAGCATTGACAGAAATGGGCCCAGGCTGGGAGTTTCCCAGTTTGTGACCCATAAAGAACATCCACACGTCCGTACATCATAATCAATGATTCAATCTGTAATAGCCATAAAACAGGACTGTGATTGGCATGAAATATTGAAAACTGGTGAAATTGTGTGACAGATTAAATTAAATTACTGCCTAATAACAATTGATTGCAGTTTTAATGTGGCTTTATACATTTTAGGCTTGAAATCCCTTTGCTGTGAAGTCATACCTTTTAATGTGTCACACAATGTGCCAAAACAGGCACAACACATGTACTTAGTCAGTACGTAGCCTGAAAAAGATTAGAAGGTGTTTTCTGCAGCTGCTAAATATTATTTCCGCTCCACTGTTTTAAAAGGAGCTCCAGCAGTAATATTAGATATCAGAATATATTTTTGCTGATCCTCCAGGAACGATGCACTAACACAGTAGATGGCGGTAATGCACCCTGACATTCGTTCCCTCCCGCCAATAAACCAGGCAAAGAAGAAGAAGAAGAAGAAGATTACATCTGTGAAAACATATGTCGAATTTATTGGTATTCGGTCGATATATAATCTAAAAGGTAAAATATGATCCTTGGTGAGGCCATCAATGGATTTATAGGAGAAATTCTGTGTTATCATCCGGGGCACTATATTGCACTTTGAAGGTCATGTGCATCCCCGACTCGGAGAATCTAATGAAAAACGCAATCAGACTGAATTATGGGAGGTGCAGATTCCAGCATTTTTGGGGTCTTGACCCATACAACGGAATAAAGGTCGGGATATCTCCGTCTCTGCTGTACCATTTTTCTCTCTTTTGAAATATTTCCCTCCTTTCTCCGAGTTACCCCCTCTTTATTTGAGCAGATTTGTAGAAATGAATAAAAGTGAGGCAGCACTTCTCACTCAGACACACTGCACCTGGCAATGCTATATTTCTATAGAAGCCCTCTCTGCAAAGTACATGTTACTGACTGGCAGATTAACATAAATGTGCATCCCGTGCAATAACATCCTACAGTTTTATTACGTATTCTTACTCTTCTCACTGTTCTTTTTATTTCACCTCATTCAGTTTGAGGGAATCATAGACTGTACATAAAGATGGACGACATGACTGCTACCCATAAAGTGAAGCCATCGCCTCTAGAGCGCCCGCTGGTGGCTGGCTGCGGTACAGGTCATAAGTCCTCCCTCCTCCATGTTAGTAGACGGGAAATGGAACAAACTAAACGATCAAAATCCAATAATTGTTCTGGAAGTTGTTTGCCATTAAAGGTAGTTTATATCACACTGACGTTTGTTCAAATCATAGGCGCAGGATAGCAGCGTTCACATCAAAGATATTTTGGTGTCATTTCTGGATAGTGGGATGAAGTGAAGACGCGTCATCCATCTTTATATACAGTCTAAAGAGAAACACTTAAAGAGAAAGACTTGGAACATGAGTGAAGGAGTGCAGAGGTCCTGTAGCAGAAAGAAGTTTGCAGTGCTGAGAGTGGATGTATATTAAAAATGCACACTTAATAGGTTCAGAGATGTACACAGTGTTGCTTTTTGCAGCTGAAATCTGAAAATAGAAAAGCCGTTAAAAAAAAAAAGACAGTCTCTTAAAAAAAGCCTGCGTGGCATCAGTACACAAGCTGAAAGTGAACTCACCTATAAATTTTATATCTGGTCGTAAATCCTTGGCGGAATCTTTCCACAAAGGACATATAACTTCGAGAGTGGTGGAAAGGTCCGCGGTCAGAGATGAGCCAGTCATATTGCTTGGTGACATGTTGCTCAGTGGCCAATGGGTCCTGGCGGGAAGACTGAACTGTTATATGGTCCCATATAAACAGGAAGCAGATGACCTCAATAAACCTCCAGTTCATGCTTTTTTTTAAGCCGCTCTCTGTTCATTCTCGCTCCATTATTTGGAGACCTGACGGGAGAGGAGAGAAGAGGGAGGGAGGGAGGGAGACAGAAAAAAGAAAGAGCTGTTACATGACAAAGTCTATTTTAGCAGAACAAGAAAATGCCACAGTGTTAGGTTAATTGTGTTGTACTGAACAAATAAGATAGTGCCCTTGTCACTGTCACTTTGCCGTGACATGATTTGTATTTATTTTCTGCACTTTCTCAGATTTCGCCTCCCTGGAGTTTTTTTTTTTAAGAACACCACACAGATTGTGCTCCTCCATACAAGACTGTTACCCTTTTGCAGATGAGCATGGAGTGCACCCAGAGCCGTGTGGCTGTCTTCTTCTTTTTTTTATATATAATTGGTGTCATGATAAATTCTGACAAGGTTAGAAGGCTGCTTCATGATATGTTATGACACCCAGTCATTAATGTGGGAGAACACCACCTCCCCTAACCCAGTGGTGTCAATTACTGCTGCAGGAAACTTTCAACTATTGACTCGCCACTTCATGAAAAACATTGTGGAACAAAATGCTGCCATTTTTTCATCAAACGCAAAATGAGACTTCACTTTGGTTCCACTAAAGCTGCCGGGGATGAATAATACAACTTTAAAGTTGCCCTTAGCATAACACAATGGCACTGTAATACAAAGCATGACCCAGTGTATAATAAAAGAGAACGAATAAAAATAAAAATAAACTGCACTTAGATCAGCAGCGGGGCAAAATCTGAAGAAAGACGTTTTCTAGAAACAGATCCTGACAAGCCCAGATTCATGGCGTGTGCAATTTAAATGTAACTCAGGCAGATAATACAATAACTAATGACACATATTCAAACATATAATAGCACGACATCATTTTGTGCAGTTAAAAAGTCTCTGAAAGGAAACCCCTATTTTTAACATCACATCATAGATAATAATAACAAATAGAGATTTTCAACTTTCACCTATTGACTCGCAACCTCGTGAATTGTTCCACCAAAGCTACCAGAGATGGATAATACAACTGTAATGCTGCTCTTAGCATTACACAGTGGCACAATAATACAAAGCATGACCCAGTGTATAATAAGCGAGGGGGGGGAGGGGACTGCACACAGATCAGCAACGGTGCAAAATCTGTAGAAACATGTCGTCTAAAAACAGATCTTAAAAGCCCAGATTCATGGTGTTACTGTTTTTTAAATCCCTGCATAGATTGGGCAATTTAAATGTAACTCTAGGCTCCAAATACAATGACTAATATTCCAACATATTGTAAGAGCATTACACAATTATTATTTATTTGCAGCTTTATTGCAGTAAAAGCTCCATTACACTGAAAGAAAACAGAATATTTAACATCACATCATGGTTAACATTAAAAATAGGGATTTCAGACAGATCATTAAAATGACTGTGAATATTATTATGAACTTGGCAGTGGAAATTATGTCTGTGTTACTGATAAGGAAATGATTTTCATCAGTAATTGCATTTAAGAACTTTGGCCCCTGGCCGCGGAGCACACACATCTGCGCGCTATCAAGTGCTGGTGTGTGCAAAAAAAAAGAAAAAGAAAATTCTTCACCCTTTATTAGACAATAACACATCATGAAAGAGCAGAGATAATTTAATGGGCTTAATCTTTTCCTGTTAAATAGATGAACTGCTCGATTGCAAAAAGTTAAAAGTGATCACAATTGCATTCTTAAAAGGGGGATTTTTTTTCCTTTTCTTTTTTCATAGTTAAAATGATTCTGTCACTTTCCTGTGACACCTTAAATTCAGTCTGTATTTAAATATTTCAAACTCTGCTTCACCTACCCTGGGATAACTTGAATATTTCTACTTGTGTTACTAATTATTATTATGCGGCCATATGTGAAGTATAATCAGTTCTTTAGACTGATTGTAATTACATTTCTTCCATCAACTAAGAATACTGCATTTCAGATATAATTGCAGTCACCTCCTTTCCCTTCCATCAGTCAGATACTCAGTGGCATTGACAAAATATGTCAGTGTACTTAACAGGCCTGCTAATTATATTTGACTAATTTGAGTTTGGCTGTCAAAATAAAAGAATTGTAATCTGATTGAGAGGGACGGAGCTGAGAGCAGGATTGATAATGATATTGTGAAAAGATGGGGGGGGGTGAATATTCATATAACAAGATGTATAACAAAATGTGTCAGTCAGAAACATATCTGAAGAAAACGCCAGCTCATGATGGCGACTTTAATTGATGGATGTTTATGCAGTATTTATGTGTGCTTGTGATCATTAACCTTCTCCGCACTTAATATTGACCATTTTAGAAAAATGCAGTATTGACTCCAAGCAATGCTTCAGCAAATTAATGATTGATGAAGGTATTTAAATAAATTACTTCACTACAGCGTTCGCCCATAAAATCGCGCTGAAATTCTCTGATTGGCAGATTGGGATGAGTGCTTGAAATGTCGGATGGGGTTTTCTTTGTGTATGACATTGCATTTGGGAATCCATTGTATGTTATTGTATGACTTCGTATTGGCCCTTAGAGTTGTGATCCACCGACCAATCTTTGCAGGAGAGGACCACAAATTACACATTTTCACCAAAGTTAGTTATGTTTGCACAGATGATTAGGTCAGATTTTTTTCCAGACGAGGGTAAAATCATCAAATACGACAAACTGTGAACTGAATGTGTAAAGACAGCTGCCACAAAACTTAATAATAAAACTTAGTTGTCAAGTGTTTTATTTGTCTAGATCACTCTCTGTGCAACTTGTTGATTTGGTAAGAAAAGCTGTGTCGCAAACTCGACACCAAATAAACCAATTTACCACAGACACAAACACAGAGAGAGAGATAACAAATTATAGGCTGCACCTTAGCTATAAAGTTAGTTAAACCGCTTTTATATAGAAGTCCCACATTCATTATCCTGTCTTTGTTTGAAACACTGAACCAAACAAGCTGACACTATTTGGGGATCAGAGGCGTGACATGTGACACAGCAGCAGAGGCGTCCGTCCCATCATTCCATCCGTCCCTTTTTACGAAAACATCGATTTGGCTCTGTGACTAACCTCCGCTGGAGAACAACAACGCCCCCCCCATTACGTGTTCATACCTTGCATATTGATGGGGGCGAGGTGGAATAAAGGATAAAATGTCCACCTCGCAGGCTAGAAGGGGCTTTAGCATGTGCTGCTGTACCAACGGAAATCCGCCCTGCAGTTGACCGAGAGGCTCAGTCACTTCCACCACCTGAGAGCAAATCTTCACTGCGTCTTTCTATAAGCCAACTTTCCATTCGTATGTGATCTCTCTATTTCCGTGCTGCCACGAGAACTGTCTCATCTCGCGCCAGTGTTTCTGCTCGTCGGCGCCGTGTTTCGCATCTGAACATCATCGCACATTAAACCACGATTTATTGGTAGATAAAAGGGGAACAAACAGCAGGTGATAAAGAGGAATAATGAACAAATACAAGTCGTTGTGGTAACTTGAGCTCTCAACATTAAACAGGTAACTGGTTTTAATGCTGCGATTGATCAGTGTGAAGCCTCATATCTTTGTTTTTTTTTACTATGCAAACTGTTTTCTCAGGATTAAAAGATTACATTTGTCTTAATAATGAGGAAATAAAGCTATTGTAGATGGAAAACAGCATTATTAGAAGAAAGACTGATGGCTTGATCAAAATGACTTTAGTGCACGCTCCCAGCACAATTTGAGGGCCGCGCTTTGAATCAATGAACACTGGAGCAAAACCTTGTTCTCATGGGGGCGGGGTGGTTTCCAGGGTTGGAGTCATGTGGTGCAGTGCACCAGCTGCACAGCAGGAAATGGGCTGCGATTTGGAACCACACACTCGAATTCTTCCCTTTCTAAGATGCAGACTCTACAGCGGGCTTTCAGTTCAAATATGGACGCTACAAGGAGCGGTTGGCAGTGTTTACCTCACAGAAAAAGTTTATTCCAAGAACAATATCGCGTTCACGCGCAGGAAGTGCTGACTCGCCAAAAAGCCAAACATCAAACCATGTAAATAAGGCAGTGAGGGCGGATGATGTGAAATTAGCTCGGGGGAGATAACACATTTGGTTAATAATCTTTGCCCAGATTCAATGCCGTCGCAAGGAGAGCCAAATAATTTGGCGGAGAACCACGGGGACAGTTTAACAGCTGGACGGGGTCCACTACAGCCAGTCCCTCGCTGGTACTGACTGTTTCTGCAAGCCCAGCGCGAAAGTGGAAAAGGCTTAAGGGGTTGGAGGTTGACATTTAAAGATAAAGTGACTTATAGATTCCAAACTCTGTGAATGGTTTATTGTTGGTGTTTTCAGGAGGGAATCTGAGGGTTTTGGGACACGATTCACAAAATCAGCAATATCCTTAATGAGGAGACTACAAACTCCTTATTGTCACATCATTGTCAAACATCATAAAGGTCATCGTCACAGTGACAGGACATTTGAAGATTTTGTTGATACTGTCATAACACTAAGGTCAATGTAAATACTGCCTGTCAGGTTTGAAACCAGCAGGAATGCCAATAATCTTTTGGAATGGTCATTAAGTCAAACTTTAAATTAAAATACATTTTCTTCACGTTCTGTGAACGATAGAACCGATCCCATTAGTTACACATGAAGAGCTACAACAGCCGGTGTCACACCCACATCAAAGTCCGAGTAGATTGTAGACCGAGGAGCAGGGGCGGCGTTGAAGTGATGCTGGCGCCGTGCTCCTCTCCTCCTCTCGCTGAAGTGGATTCGATATGTTCAAATGGGAAATGGCTTCTTTGAGAGGGATGCTTAGGGCCGATCTCACTATGATGGAGAAGAATATACTCACGGGACTTTGGTTCGCTCGAAGGAGGAGGACAAAATGTGAAATGGCCGAGGCGAGAGCAAACCACCTTCTCATACCAGATTCATTTTATAATATTTTATATTATGGAGATTGCACTTTTAATCATAAAGACAAACCACCTCGATATTAAGAGTCTAAATGTGCAGAGCTGGTTCAACAAATCCTTTTCAATATATTCGTACTAACAAATTACACCTTTTCTACATTTCAAGAGCACTTGTATAACTCAAGGAATAAAATAACCCATCACGACTCCACCCCAGTGTACTCAATCAACCTCTGTCTCCATCCTGCAGTATTTGTTTCCTGTTGTTGTGTGAAATCATTTCATACACCAATCATCACATGCATTTCACATGTTTGCCTGCTGCCATGACAGCGTAATGTTCTTTATTTTTCTCTTATTTGCAGATTACTGTTATTTGCAGAGTGGATTAGCGACACGGGGAGAGGAACAGACAGAAAGTGGATCACGTTTACCCTTGAATGAGCAGGGTAAAAAGGGGAGGATGTCTGCTTCAGGAAATCACAAGATAGGACAAGGGGGGGCTTGTTTTCTCCATCCTCTTTTTAAACAGCCTTATTCATGCCGCAACTCCTCCTCCATTCTGGTTAATTCAAGGGGATTCAATCTCCATTCTGGTGCACTCGCTTTGCCAATCAATCCCCCTCTCCCCTGTGTGGGGTCCTTAGTGTCCCTCTTTATTCTATAAAGTTCATAAGAATGGGGGGGCTTGTTCTCCTTATTTGTATTCTCAATCCCAGGGAGGCAAGAGACCGGGAAGAACGAGGCCTTTTGCAAGGGGACAGGTAGACTGGGGGAGAGAAGATGTATTGTATCTCTGCACTATCCATCTTTCTTTCTCTGCTCGTGCATAAGGCTCGGTCACCAATATGTAGTATTTATTTCCTGCATTATCTCTGGGTGGGAGTGTAACAATATCAGGAGATGGATTTCTCTCTGAACTGTTATTAGCATGAACGCCTCCGAGCAAATTTCAAACTCAGTGATACAGGTATAATGCGCACGGCGAGGCAAAAACCGTTGACATAGGGTTATGGATGGCTGGCAGCCTAAAAATGAATTTTATACTCCTCTGGGCTATTATAAGTTAGTTCATATTAATATGACCTCATGGGGACCAAAGGGTATGTGTGAGGCTGATGCAAGGGAATGACAGAGTGAGGAAAGAGAGAGCAGAGTTGCATCTAAATGTGCCAAACCGGTGTCATCCGAATTCACAGACTTATTATTGCACAGCTCAGAGCCGCGTCTGCAACAGCGTGGTAATGGTCTGACACTTGCAATTGCCGGGAAGCAACGGAGGAATGGGAGGGCCGGCATGGCTAACTACATTTGTACTGGATTCTCTCTTTCCCCCCCCCCAATCTCTCGCCTCGGCCCTGTTGTTTCTTTAGGAAGGACTGCAGTGGCACCCTGACCTTCAGGAAACATGGCTGAGCAAGCAACACTCCGGCCTGATAATTAAATTCTCTGGTTGGTCAGCAACCAATCAGTCCAGCTCGGAGCGGGGATCAATGGCTGATTTTAAAGAGCAAACTAATTCACTAATGGTTAGAGTTATTCCAATTTACCTGGCTGCTGAATTATTGTGTCCAAACCTGGTTCAGAGACGGGGAGGATCAATGTGAGCCGGAGGGGGGGGGGGCGGCGGAGGGAGAGAGAGTCGGCTGCATCTGTCATGTGAAGCGGCGCGAGGGTTTGCTGCGAGGTTTATTTGATCACCGCCCAGTTGAACAGCAAGACTGTGGGGGCGGTTTACGAGAGGGTTCTAAACAAGCGCCGTCTCTCTGCCATAAAGCAAACTAATTAATAAGGTTTCAGAATGAGCGTGAGAGCAAAGTCTGTGCAGGGCAAAGGTATAGGAGCAGGATCCTGACTAACCAACGGAACAGCAATTCAATTTTGCACGAAATAAAAGCGAAGCTCATGACGGATTCCTCAGAGAGGAGCATAAAAAAATATATTGCGACACTTGAATTATCTTTTTGTTCCGTGCTGATTTTTCTTTCCCCCTTCGGTTTGTTATTCTTATACACAGAGCGCATCTTCTCGTTAATGCTGTGACTGGGGAAGAGCTCAACTGATTATCGGCAACATATGTCTCTTAAACACATGAAGTGAAAAAGAGCATGGCAGCGCTGATTTATTCCCATGTTCAATCCCCGTCCAGGGGAAGGTGTTTGGTGCTGATAGGGAAAACAGAAGCGTTCTACCTTATTAGAACCAAAGAATGAGATGCTAGCTACCCGCGCACGCCATTTGTCAGCACATCCACCGCTGCTTCTTTATGCTACTGTGGCTACGGCGCAGATGAAGATTGATCATTTGTCAACTCGCAAATTGGCTTTCAAGTGCTTTCTCTAATTACTCTGTGTTTTTATTGATGAGAAACCACTGACTGCTTTCCTTCGATTTACTTCGCCGGGCACAGTCTTTATTTTGAATATGTCGTTTCTCACCTTTCCTTACAAAGGCAGTAGAGAGGGGGGGCGAATAAAATTGTGCAAAATGCTCCAATCTTTACAGATTTGCATGCTACCTGTTCTCCTAATGTTCCGCTGGAGAAATGTAAGATTGGAGGTATAAAAAAAAATGGCGGAGCAAATTCCATTCCCTTAACTGGTCACACTCAAAACGCACCCGGAGGAGCCCCCGACATGAATCAGAGGCAGAATAGGAGTTGCTGGGAGGACGTAAATGACACTGTTTTCGCCGAGCGGCTCCTCGTTGCTCATGCATGTAAATGTCAAGTGATGTTATCAACGGTATGGTTTCCACTGACTAGATCCGAAAGGTCTAGACCAGAAAGAGCTGATGAACAGGGAATAAAGAGGGTCTCAGAGGGAGTAGGAAAAGGTTTTTCGCTGTGAGATAAGTAGAACATAGTAGGTGCTTTCCTGGTTTTACATGTCTGTATGCACGCATGATGTTTCTTCATTGTTACCTCTGCTACATTTCCTTTTGTGTTTGAGAGTTAGCAGGATTACGCAATAATAACTTATAATTTTACTGTGAAATCGTGTGGAGGGGTGGGGCATGACCAAAGGAAAAACCCATAAAATCTCTGGATTGGGCGTTTTTTTTCCCATTTGAACGGATTTCACAGATCCATTCATGGATCTTGATGGAATTTCAGGGCACTGATATAAACGATTATTAAAAATTTGGTGCCAATCCACATACAAATCTGGATCTAGTGAATTTAAATGTGGTTTCATAAGGAGACTGTTGGGCCTTGAAGGAGGTATGTGCTCTCCGTGTGCCCTTCAAGTTGTGTTTTCAACATCCAGTGAAATATAACATCCACAGCTTGCACTTAATGGAACTGCGATGAAGCTCACATCATCTTTTTTTACTGTAATTACCAGCAGAATTAAACGGCAGATCCTCCCTCCTCTTTTTTTCCCTTCTGTGACTGATCTGTCATAATTGCTTGTGTCTGTAACAATTAATTCAAATCTCACTATCAGCTCCGCGGGTTGGGGTGTGATGAAGTGTTGTTGCGAGGCAACTGTGAAGACGACATGCAATTGGATTGCGGCGCTGCATTTTATTTTAGAAAGACACATGTGAGGAAAGTATCACCTTATCAGGGTGAGGACTAGATTTTCTGATCCAATTTCATTATCTGAGGCGCAGAACTCCGGTCGGGGAAAAAAGAAATGTTGCTCCTCTTCCCCAGCCTGGATTTTATCAGCTCCGGCACGAGATGAAGCTCGAAACAATACAATGCGTTTCTTCCCGAACTTGTCCCTCCCCCGCTTGCACTCGGAAACAACCGTCATACTTGGGCGATGTCTGCCGTTTATGGGTGTTTATAAATCACGGGGCAAAATGGTCTGTAGTAAAAGAGGGGGAAAGATAAAGGGAAGTGTTTTGCCAGCACATTTCTGAGTCTTGCCGCTTCAACTAATGTTTTCATGACAACTTTACACGTTTATGCCATTTTTAAGGAGGGGGGCTGGTTCTCTGACTGAAATACAGAACAGCTGCCGCCCTCTCAAGGGAGCGGACCACTGGCATTATGTGGAGAGAGGTTTTGTCCAGCTGCTGTAGGTTATTTTTGTTTGCCTTTGCTTGCTGCACTTCTCTGCGATTCCTGGATTTACTGACCTAATTTTCTCCTCAATTTGATGTTTACCTTCTTATTCACCCCCTTTGACGAATCACCACTCCCGAGACTTTGGCAAAAGTCCCCTATCTGACCCCCCGCCTCGCTCTCTGGCAAAGGGAAAGAACGGGGTGTTAAGGTGACGGCCGCTGCTCCTATTGTTCCTAATTCAAAGCCATAAATTTGTTGAAATGGAAGGGAAAGCAGAGGAGCAAGCACAGACTCCGCCGGCTCCATAAATCAGCAAAATCTGCAGAGATGCAGAGCAGATGGTGAAAACAAAACAAAACAAAAAACACACTCTCATCTCAATTCCTTGCAGATTAAGCATTGCTAAGCTGAACTGCTGCGAAGCACGTACACCTCATGTGAGCACTGAGCATGAACATCAATATTCTTAGGGTGTTTTGACCGGTGCCAGGATCAATCCCCATCACAGTTAGAACGAACACAGTTTCAACTGCAATTTAGTGTCATCCATTAACCTACAGTGTGAGTCATTTGCAATTTAGTGTTGTACAGTTCCTCAAGGCTTGTTCGACTCATACAGAGTACCTTTATATTTCTCTACCTTTCATACTCAAATCATACTCACGCCGGAGTTAGCTGCAATGTTTCATAAATGTAAAAATTGTCTTTCAAGGATGGGCTATGGATTTGCTTCTAGCCTCCAGCTGAATTGGACACATCTGCCATTCATCCCCGGGAGCATTTTTAGTGATTACCCAGCAAGTGCCAAGGACAATAACAATTAAGTCCCAAAAAGGCTGGAAATCATTCATTTGGACTTATTTAGAGAGTTTGTCACTGTCTGATTACAGATGCAAATATGATTGGCCAATAGATAAGAAAGACACATGAGTGCAATTACGGCGGGGGGGATAAATGGAGGTCAGAACTGTTTTTCATTTTCCTAAATAAATGTGGTGGTAAATGTTTTTCAAGTTACGAAATTCACAGATTTTGCTTCAAATAAGGATAAGGCGTCTTTGCACCTTTGGGGAGATGCTCTGTCGTGCGCTGTTTACACCAGCGCGCTCACATGCGAGCCCACAATCCCGGTACACAGAGCCACGTTGCGCAAACAGCATCCCGAGCAGACATTTTTAGTCCTGATATGACTAAAAGGATTGTGGGTTTTTTTGCTGAGAAAAGCTCTTCCTTTTCTTCCGTCTCCTCTTCTTGGGAGGTTATCGTTTACAAAAAACGCGCCCTTGATATGGGTTATAGCGGCCGACTTGTACCCATTCCCCATGTTAAGATTGAAAATAGAGTGCTCTTGACCTCCTGCCTTTGAAATTCTCCCACTGCCGCCGTCCTCCCCCTAAGCTGTTCTCTCTTTATGCCGTAGCTCAGAGGTTTTTGCCACCAGGCTAGCATTTTCATTTCCCCATGCTCCAGCGTTTCTTTGGCCTCCTTCCTCTTGAGGAAAGAAGTCAAATGAGTCATGAGGTGAACTGTTGTGTAATAATACAAGCATGTGTTATAATGCATACAAAATAACTATAGAGGCTATAAATAAAATAACATGGAGGCAAAAAATTATATTCTCCCATACTTTCAAAAACATGGTGGATGTTATTGTAGATTCTGTGGTTCTCAAATGAATGAAGCTTCTCCTATTCAGTCAACGGTCAGAATTTTTCCTTTCAAGCCTGCAAAGGGTGAGAGCTTAATGTTGAAACAATACATTTCTTGTATATCGAACGTGGCTGTCAGCTAAAAAAACAACCTGCATTTCAGAGCTGCCATTCAGAGTGAACTTCGTTAACAAAACAGATTGTCCTCATGGTGTGTTTAGGGACGATAAGGACGGCTGGAAAATTTCCCCCCTAACTTTCTTATCGACTCGGTTTCACTTGGTTGATTTTTTTTTTCTTGCCTGCTTCACTGCTTTTCCATCAATGCCATTGTTGCTGTGAAGACTTTTTTTCTTTTCTTTTTTTAAAGTCCACATGAGACAACCTCTGCATTTTCTATTCACGTGGCTGGAGGCAATTTGAACTGTCGTCAGTAAGGTCGCAATAGCTTGTGGTCTCGAAGGTGTGAACGTGTGTATGTGGAGTCTTGGCTAATTTAGTGTTAATGTTATTATACACATTGCTGGATTTCTTTTTACGAGAGAAAATGTGGAGAAAACTTGAGTGTTTCAGGGCAAAGTCAATGTTATGCTGTTCAGTTGAATGGGTTAATATGGAGTTCACCACTTAGTGATTATCTCCCTTGAGAGCAAGAGAGAAGGGGTACATTTGAGGTTTGCTTGATTGGAGGAAGAACTGCGAGTAATTCGCCTGCTGAATTTTAAACCGATGTGATAATGGAAGGAGGTGGTAATGAAAGGACAGCAGCCGAGAGGCGTGGCTTCGTGGGAGTAATGAATGGAGGAGTAGCCTGGAGGTGAAGGAATTAAAAAAAAAAAAGTAGCCTTCCTTATTAAACTTTCGCTAAGCTCATTTACAGTGATAAAAGACTTGTCTGATGAACCGTTCACACAAAAGAACATTGGAGCGGAGCATCAAAGTACAAGCACATTCGGTGGAATCCCTCCTGTGCTCAATAATACGCTGGCAGTATGTCACTATCTGTTTCTCTTTTAAAGGTGATCTGTTTTCAGAGCGACTGCTCCTTGAACGTAGCCAGGCTGTTACCCAGCCAAAGGCTATATACTGCCGTTTTTTTTTCCTTCTTTATGCTCACCGCTGTGACTTGAATGTGCCGCGTTGCCTCTTCTCTGTCCTACATCGGTGTCATGTTGGTGTGCTGAGTGTGCGGAAAACGCCGGAGAGGATGCTGCCCGGGCTGCAGCCTCACCTGGACTGGCCTCTCCATCATTAAAACTAACAACACCAGCTCCATCAGCGGCACCGAGGTCTCTGGAGATGATCCGGGCGTGTGTGATTTGTGAACTTGTGCGTGCTTATATAAATGCATACGAGTCAATGTCCCCTTAGATATAATCAATGGTCATCCATTTGCAAAACATGGCACGGCACACATCATATGTATTTATGTGGTTGAGTGAGCAGACATACAGAATCAATTTACAGGATCAATGAAATACATATTTGTAACGTGTCATATTTCATAAAAGACTGGACACATGCTAATAACCTCATAATGTAATATCTTATTGTTGCAACTGTAACAGCATTACAATAATAATCATTATGTCCCTTTAGCGTCTATTTTCTGAGTCCATGTCTGAGGCCAGTCTCTGCTGAGGAGGCTGTCGAGAGCTTTCATTACATCTACTCCGAATCGGAGCAAACAAAAAGCATTCGCGACAGAAACGCCGACACAAAGACGACCGCGCACGGCTGAGATCTGAACGCAGCGCCATCTGCCTGCGATGCAACTTTGTCAACCTTCAGGCAACATTGCTGCAAGAGGCATTTCCACCGCACAGCAACCGTCCCACGAAGCACCGCATCAAGCTATGATGCAACATTAACACCGCAGCGGAATACCCACATCGCTGTGGCATTGCATCCATAATTAACTCGTTGGGAGTTAGACACAGCAGAACATGTTTTGCGGTATGCAGTGGCTGACTGAATCATACATGAGTTGCTCTGTATTTACAGTGCACACTTAGCATCTTTCCTCAGACGGAACACAGTCAGCAGTTTGATTCTAACACAAATCTGACTGAAACACAAATCGTTTCCCTGTCTGGATCAGGCGTGCTTGTCGGATTTTGTCGGTTTTTCGTGCTAAATCGGCAATTCGGCGTAACAAATAGGCCCGCGGTGGGTCCTGATTTGGGATTCTTTATTCATACATCAACCACTTAGCGTCTGCACCCGTCTGTCTTCTCTGTGCAAAGAACAACATATAGGCCTGATGGGGGAAAAATCATCTCAGCACGAGGTGATTTCCTGTTGCTGCAAATTTATAAAGAGGGATGTCAGTGGAGTAAGGTGCCAGATTAGTACCGCAGGCGGTGCAGAAAACAAATTATTCATGTTAAGACACTCAGTCAATGATCATTTCCAAAGTCTCTGCTGTTTTCGCTGAAGAAAACAAGTGTCACCCACTGAAGTTTTGCAGAGTAAATCAAATGATTTCCTGCATGCAATATGTTTGTAAAGCACTTTTCTAGTCTTATCTAGAAATGTTCAGATACCTGGACTTTGTACCGATCATTGTTGTGTGGCCTATTGCGAGTGTTATGACTGGAACCCCTTGACACTGAAGTCTATCAAACCACCAAGTATCAAACTAGAGGGTATCAAACCACCAACCTTTTGGTTAGTGGGCAGCCCGCATCACCTCCTGAGCCACAGTCACATATGGATTGAATTAATAAGGGGTTTCCAGTTACCCACTTAAAAACACAGAAGGAATGAACTGTGACGTTCAATGTCCATGGAAAGACTGAGACTTATAAAAATAACTTTTGTTTATTCTTTTGATATATTTTTTGTTACTGCGGGATACAGAGTTGAACTCAAATCAAAAGCGACACTTAAACGCAGCGTTTCGCCCGACTTGCATCTCCATCTGCTGATTAATATTATCTGATATACAATCATCCCAAAGTATGTTCCCTAAATTTACTTGATTGTGTTTGACTGAGTGAAAAAAGCAAGCCCAGAGGGAGCAGCATGAAGTATAAAAGACCTGCTCCGCTTTACACATTTCACATCATTGCAGTTGTTTTCATCTAAAACATCAAATTAGTCCACATGTCCTCTGGCAAGTTCTTTTTTTTTCATGAAGAAAAACTTACTGCAGATTGCCTGGATGTTCCTTTTAACGCCTCCACTGTGCACAATCTCTTCAGTTTGGAAAACCAGTAGCGTAATTGTCTGCACTACCTCAAGCTCCATCTCTTGTTGACCCCCTTCTCCCCCTCGCTCAGGCATCCCCACACTCACCATCCCTGCCACCCCGGCTCCTTTAGAAGAGGATGAGGAGCGAAGGCCCCCTCCAATTTCTCTCCACCTATAATAGGCACTTCCTTGCGTTACATGATCACCGGGTGTCAAGATTAAAGAATGGCTACTGCTTCCCGGGGCAGACATAGATGGGAGACAGAGAAAATAGCACTCCATAATTACTGATAAATCGAGCACACTGCCTCCTCTCCTTTCACTTCCTCCCTGTCCACCTGGCCTTGATGTCAATGTGAGGGGCTGAGCAAGTTAAGCTGGGTGAAGAAAAAAAAGAAAAAAGGTTGACCACGCCAGCCACTCTTTTGTGGACTGCTGATATTGCAGTTAAGTTCAGGCAATTCAGGGCCAATTGACTGACTTCGAGCTTTTATTCACCCTCCAATCGTTTCCTCTCTGAAGTGGGACTCACAGTTCCAGTCTCGAACAAGGCAGCTGCAGCCCGGGCACAATGGCACAAGCTCACACTGCAGCAGAGCTATAGGGTAGTACACTCTACTATCTATCACAGGTAAATTGCAGTTATAAACATACAATCCTGCTCTTTTCCTCCAGGCCCTGGCAGGGTTATAACCTGCAGAGGATGATGGATGCGAGCACTCATCTATACTGAACACTACCCATGTGTTTCTATAAGGGACAGTGGCTGGCACCAGTGGTAAAGAGTGGCCAGCTGGCGGAGTCTTCTCCCTCCACCAGGCAATCGAGCTAGGTTGCCAGTTGGCATCCCGCTGCCATTGTTTATTGGTAATCCCAACAGCCTTGACGGAGACCAAAGCAGAGGTGAACGGAGTCCAAGAGTGCATGATAGCCTCTGCTGCACCGAGACTGTTTTTGGTCAATTTTGTCATGAAGGAGAATTTGAATGCTTAGTTGAGTCAGCAAGGAACCAGGTGGTGATGAGGCTCTGGGCATTACCATCACACGCAGTGTACTCGTGAAATAATAGGGTTACCACAGTGTGCCAGAAAGCTTCCTTTTTAGATGTGTGGATGAGCTAAACCAGGCCAAACAATGTGGGCCATGTGTGTTTGCCTGATAATCAAACTGGACTCTTATCTCATTTCACTTCTTTCATCGAGGACTGGGCCTAATGCACGGTGAGGTTTGTTCCAAAAGCGGCAAATGTACAAAATGTCACAAGATACAAGGAAGAGAATTCAATCAATTAAAGCATTTTTTTATACAAACACAACTGATTAAAAAACGAGATACATAAGACAAATCTGTAAAACTGGTTCTAATCATGGATCTAAATTGACCAATTAGGTTCCCAAAGAGTTAATTTCAGGGAGCGCTGTGTGAAGAGCTGCAGGTGCTCCGAGCATACAAACTAAAAACAGATCTGAAAGGCCTCGGCACAGACGTCGCAGAGGAAGAGAGTCATTAGGCCGAGTCTGACACGGTTCAGAGCACCGGTCTAACATGAGAGCGGCGCTTCTCAATAAACGTCTTGTAAACAAACATGCGAATGCCCATCACGCCAATCGGACAGATGACGACGACCCAACTTCTTTTTTTTTCATCCAGGACGCAATGAGTGCTATAAACATCGCCGGTGATAAACCTATACGAGCAGAATGATAAACAGCACCGCAGGGTTTAGGAGTGGAAGCAGAGGCATGCGTATAAATCACATCGCCATCATCCATAACAGGGAGCAAATGACTTCATCTTTCCTTTTTCATAGGGGGAAGTCAGTTTTATCTTTACACAAATTGATTGGGCATATGTTGACGTGCCATTGTCTTCATGCAACCTAATATTGGGTCGGGACGAGGGATTCGCTTGCTGATCCGTTTTTCATGAAAACCCAAAGAATACATCGAGTTAAGAGTGATTTTATGAGGAATCATCACCTTTTTCTAAATTACATTTTGCCTGTTTGATTTGGTCACATAAGAAACCAATGGAACCGAAATTTCACGTGTGGGATCCTCATTAAGGAAGATGTGGGTTAACAGATTTGAACTTTTTGGGGGGGACTCTGACTTTGATTGTGTCGTAAGTAAACTTACAACTAGTACAGATGCTTCAATCTGACGGGTTCTTGCTACCATTTTGTGCCCATTTTTGTCACTGTTATTTTGACAAGCTACTGTAGCTCAACTATGTAGGACAATGGCGTCGCTAGTCCTACATGAATCCAGAGGTCTAGAACGATTCTAGCATTGTTATTCATTTTGCACTTCATCTAACATATGTCTTCCATGATAGGAAAGTGCCATGGTCGAGCATAAAACATTTGTAAAATAATGCTTTTTTTCCCCTTTAAATTAAAAACGAGCTGCTATAATTGCCCTAAAAAGTACTTACACCTCCAATTTTAACCTACAATTCATAATGAAGGCATCTCCCATTCTTGCACTGACCCTCTTCATTGCTATTGATTTTATGCCACGTGAAAAGCTGCACAGTGGACCTGGGGAATATCTATGACACAGAGGAGCAGCGGCAATTTTTGAAGCATATTTCCAGTTGTAAACACTTTGACCTACATGTTAAGGACTTTGCACGGTCAGGAGAAATAATACAATTTTAAACAAGGTGAAAGGAATTAAGAAATTACTGCTATGACTGCAACAATGGGTCTGGAAATCCTTCACCGAGTCCCCAGTGTGTCCCGTTTGTCCCACTGTGTTTCTGTATTCACTTCATTCTGCATTTTATCTATTAATAGCAGTTCTCTGGCCACAGTTCACTCTCAACATTTAAATATGCAACGTCTGATCCTCTTTCTCGGAAACCACGCTGGCAGTTGACCTAACCTTCTTTGCTGCAAACCGAGTGCTTTTGTGGCTTGACCTTTTTAATCCAGGATTTTTTTCTTTACTTTTAATAACACAGTAGGTCTTCTTTATGGCTGAAAATAATATCTCGGTATTAAGTATCCTACAGTGAGACTGGATTTTGTTTCCTCTACAGTTTTCCAATACTGAGGTTGTGATCTTCTTTTTTCTGGGGATGTAGCTTCCGAGAACATTTCTTCATTAGTTGGTTTTGAGGTACACAAGTTCCATCTGCTTCAATATCTTTCGGTCAACATCAGCCTGCCCGCTTCATCTTCAGTGGACATGACATGTGGGATTTGGCAGGGTTCAGCGTTAGTTTAGGTTTTTTTTTAATTTTAAGCCCAGTTCAGCCTCTTCCGACTGAAAAATACAAAAAATAAAACGAGAAATATTTCTTTTGCTTTAAGTCCTCTTACCGGCAGACACTATACTGTATAGAAACTGTATTGCCCAACCATCTCTGCATGTATTATCTGTTCATTCCACATGAATTCCATAATTTTACCGACTTCTTTCAAAGCACATGCAGCTTTAATAACTCATAAAGCACATAGCACAGGCAGACGCCCTGAAGATGGTCCCGTTTTTTTCTCTTTGTACTGATTTTTAAAGTTCATTAAAACAGCAGATTTGTTCCTAAAAACATGTGGAAATGAATGTTTACAGTCCATGCATGCGTAGTTTAAATACAATCATTAACCAAAACATAAAGACTGTTTAGAGGCCAGGCAATAACAGCAACAATGGGTAGACACCTGGAAGCAATTTCATATTTTATTCATTACTTTTTAATCATATTCTCCATCCCAAGGCAAATCCAGTTTATATTTAATAATGTCCAGAACAATATTACAGCCTTCCGGTGTAAATCCGCCTTTTAAAAACACAGTAGTTGTGAAAATCCAGCTACCGCGGTGAATTCACATGAGTGGAACAGACAGGTCGATATAAAGCTCTGTTTAATCAGCATTCATTCATTGAGTCAATTTAAAAAATAATAAAAAATAAGAACTTCATGAATGATAAGTAGGACATTAAGATAATACGAGTGAATACTGAGCAAATACAGGAACATTGGTTGAAGACGTGATACAAGGTTATGAGAGTTGCCATGGCAACGGCCCTGAAGGCAATGTTAAATGATCACAGATATGCACGGGATGTCAAGTCAATCAACGCTCCTCGGGTTATATGTGACAGGATGCGCGGCTTATGCAGTAAAGCTAACACGTTGAGAATGAAAGTGGACTAATGTTTTCACCACTGGGACGTGTAGGATTGACAGTAGTGAACATGAAGGAGCGATGTTTGGAATTTTAATTAATATACCTGTCCGCTGCGGTGGCAGATTCACACACACACACACACACACACACACACACACACACACACACACACACACACACACACACACACACACACACACACACACACACACACACACACACACACACACACACACACACACACACACACACACACAAGGTCAGGTACATAAAACACTCCAGAGGTTTGTACTTCTGTGAAAGTGCAGTGTCAGGTCATTCCATGTGCTATAGGAGTCAGACGCACAACAATGCCTCTTACAGCAGTGAAGTTGTTCAGAGGAAGAACGCTGCGCCACTCAAATGCCTCTCCTTCAAATGATTCCGTCTGCATTAGCCGTTACGTTTTAAGGGCAACACGCCGCTGCCTCGATTATGTTTTCCCACCACTTTGAATTACCATCCTCATCTACCTGTTAAAGCTTTTTGTCACTCAGACACAAGCGAGCTAACGTAAATGTTCCTCACAGCTTTACTTATAAAGCATAACGGGACTTTTGCAGAGACACTTACACGCTCGGGCGAGTTCTGGCACCTTGAGCAGAATCACCTCTGGAAAACAGTGAATTGAAAAGGTGATGATGTTGAGGGAGAGGAGTGGTTTAAAATTAGCTTGCCATTGAAGCCTTAATTAAGAGGGCCACTCACTAGGTCTCTTCCAGTGAAGCTGACACCATCTCTCATCCACTTCATCATTTATTTGGTAGCAGCCCTTGTTATTAGTATGATTACTTTAAATAAAGTGGTGCATGTCTGGTTTGATTTACAATCAAAGTTACATGATTGTGCAGTTGTTTCATTGATATGATTACAGGACTGTCACAAAATCCAGTTTGTGTTAAGGCAAAGTCAATTTACACAATCATGGCTGCAGCTTGCAATCACAGTGTCACAGGACACACCTTACAATTACATACCAAGGGGAGGTCACAAATTGATAATTGAATAAGTGCACATATGCCGATCCAATGGCTTTTTTTTGCACTAAGATTAAAGGTTCAGTGTGTAGAATTGAGTGACATCTAGTGGTGAAGTTGCATGTTGCAGCTGAATACCCCTCACCTCACCCTCCCCTTCCAAACATGAAAGAGAACCAGTGGTAGTTATCAGTTGTCATAAAAACTCAAAAGGTGTTTAGTTTGTCCAGTCTGGGCTACTGTAAGAAACATGGTTTAAATATAAAGGGCCCATTCAAGGGTAGAGAAAACAACAATTTCTATAATTTAGATGAAACACACTAGTGAAAACATCACTAGGATTATGTTATATTCAATTTCCGCCAATAGATCCCTTTCACCTTAACACACTGGACATTTAAAGGATAAAACCAAAACTCTGGAGTTGACGCATGTCTCGGAAGCAGCTTATCCAGATAAGAAAGCTTTGACTACACTGCACAATGTTCTTTTATTTTTTTTTTCAAATCTGATCAGTCGTTTGCTGCTGCTGCCCCGAGCTGCAATATAGGTCACCAATGCAGCGAGCCACAAGCATCAGACATCAGTGCATCGACTCACCAACATCCCCAGTGGTCGCCGGTCAGTCTGTGAATCTCCTCACTCTCCCAAATGACCGCTCCGCCGTTACATTTTTCAAAATTGGGACATACTGTATGCACTGAAAATAGCAGCCTCTCACCCCCCCCCCCTTCTCCTGCCTTCGTACGAGGAGTCCCAGACTATTTGAAATCTTTCAGCAAATGTTTCTCCACTCTAGAGTAACTGAGGACACCTAAAATATTTTTCAGCAGGGAGCGCTTCTCGCTTGCTAGTCAGCACGAGGAAGATTGGAAAGATTAAAAAGCCTGCTCTGTGAGAGGCATAATTATTATTTTTTTCTGCTTTCAGAAAGATTATTTTCCTATGATTATTCACATCTCAAAATGTGGCACTTTTTTAACACTGGCAGACACTTAGCTGAGTCACAGACCTGAATAATAGTTTTGGGCTTGTTTAAAAAAAAAATAAAAAAACGACGACAGTGAGGAACTGAGCCCAGAATTTTGACCAACAATGAATAACTTTGCAATTTATTGAATCAACTCATCAATTCCAAAGAGAGTTTGCACTCAGCAGATGAATGGTTTATTTATTTCCATGAAACAAGGCAGCCATTGCTAACGTCTTTACGTGAGATAAGCACCTAATAGAACTTGTATATAATCCTGTGGTAGTAACTCCGTTTCATTTTCTTTCTCTTTTGGACTAAATCCACCAACAAATCACTTTTATATTGTTTTTCCATGTGGAGCCTGATTAAACTTTTGGCACAGTGGACTATAAAACTGAGCTACAACCAACCAGTTGGCTGTGTGCCACTGAAGTCTGGAGAAGTTTGTGCAACACCTTTGGTGAAGCATAAGGCTAGAAGCTAATCTTTCACACAAGCTGCCTGACTGTGTGAGTGTTTTCTTTAACTTCTACACAGTTGAATGTTTCCGATACTAACTTACAATGACCAATTCTGGAGGTCGTGTCTGCATTAATGCATTTTTTGGCAACAAGGAACAACTGACTTTCTCTCCTACACTGAGCGGACAGAGCATCACTGGCTTTTATGGAGTTGTGTTTGTGTCCGTTTAAGGACTGTGCATTGAAAAATCACTCCTCTAGCTGTTACCTGTCTGTTTAGCCGCCGAATGCTTTATTATGTGGAGCCAGTTTGTCTTGGTGATGTATGTGTGATCAGTGGGAGTGAGTGAGAACATTAAAGTTGCGGGCCCTGGAGCCTAAGCAATGAGTGAAGTGGAAACTGCAGAGATGGGTGCTAATTGTCTTTGGGTCCATCATTACTAGGATAGTCGTTGGATCCATCGATAGTGGAGAAATAAAGCAGCTGAACTACACTTAAATAATGCGTTAATGCAGCTGCTAAAAGGGGAACAAGACAATCACAGTAAAGTATGTGAATATTCTGGCTGTGGAAGTTTATATCAACATAATACGCTGATATAGAGCATAATCCAGACAGTATTACATTTCCCTCGAAATGGGTTTATACCACGGCTGCCCACAAAATTACCAGACAGATGCAGATGGGAAAGAAAATCTCCTGTAACACAATTAGCTAATTGCAAAATCAGGATCGCAACTTCATTTCATCTCCAAACAAACCCCTATGATATTTTGCAAACCGAGAGGACTCTTTATTTTGTTTGAAAAGCCTCGGACATAACTTCTCGACTGGATCTGATCAAATTACACCACTGGAGGGAAGATGGGAGGCAACAGCGAAACAAATCAAGTTAGAGCTTCTATGTGTAAGCGCCGGCCAGCGCGGGCCTCTGTTGTGCGCTTGCGATGTGAAAGACCACTGCAACACAGGGCCGAAAAATTCAAACAAGACATATAACCGGTGCTATCAGCAAGACAGCAAAGACCGAGGGGGGTGTCAGGAAAGATGAATTTCTGTGGTTATTACTGTGTTGTCAGAGTTATCATGTTTTTTATGGAGTAATAACTAAGCTCCCTGGCAGTGCTTAATGACACAGGGGTTGGGTTTGTAGGTGCTCAATTTAGGTTCGTTTTTCAATCCAGTGTCTCCTCCCTGGCAACTACTACGTGTAAGGTCAAGATGGACGGTTTGCAGAGCGGTGCAGAGGGTTTGAAATCAATGTGTGAGCTCTGCTTTTTGTACCTTTGAAAGCAAAAGTCTTGAAAGCATGTGCTTGAGAAAATAAATGTTCACCTTCAACAAGGGGGGTTATGTTTTCACCCGTTTGTTTGATTTTCAGCAGAATTATGCAAAAACTACCGAGCGAGTTCCACGGTACTTGGTGGATGGATGGGACAGGGGCCAAGGAAGAGCAGCATTATTTATGTACACAGATTTGGACAAAGGGGCAGATCTAACTTTTATTTTCATCGTCTTTAACATTGGGAGTTTTTTTTTCTCACATTTTCACCTATAAAAACATCAGGCATATTTAGGGGGACTGATATTTATGAGCCAAGGCAATTTGGTGTGGCTTGATGGGACCATTGGGACTTGGCTTCCACTCTATGTGGTGATACTTCTACTCCAAATTGACCAGTAATATCAGTATCAATTTGGTGATCTGGGATGTAGTGACTTCTTTTTCTATCACAAATACGAAACTTTGAGCACACACAAATAATATTGCCCATTATAATCCAGTCCAGAACTCTCCTCAGCTGCAGCTCCTGCAAATAAACTTAATATTTAATGATTTTTTAAGTAACATCACGTTCAGGTTCATCAGCACTCGGAACGCGAGCTGCAGCAGCCTTTGCTTTCAGGAGCGGAAGGTGCATGTGTGTTTGTCTAATAAATAATAGATTTCTGTTTGTTCACTAACTTTTTGATGTGCAATGCATTTCTTGATTGTATCATAAAAATGCGGTTCTTCAGTTCACTCACAAACATCCAGTCTGTGGTCGCCTGCTGCGAGCAAAGAAAGAGGGTGATACAGAGGGAGAACAGAGTGAGGCCACTGCATTCAGATGGAGAATTGTGTGTACCGAATGCCTAAGTAGTTTGTAACAATAAAATTGTCCCCGTTGTGATGATTTTCCGAGCCCGCTCTCCGCTCCCCGGAGGCTTCACACTGTGCCCATACTTTGTGGCTTCGGTAACCACAAAGATGGCGGAGAGCGGCGGATCCAGTTCTGAATTTCTAAACATTCCTTCACAAAACTGCAGGTGCCGACTCACACAATGAGTCAGTGTTTCTCCACAGTGGAACACAGGCGTGCACGGAGGGTGTTCAGATGAAAGTATTCTTAAAAGGCCATTGTGAGAAACTAAAACAAAGAAAAAAACCTTTCCCCTTCTGGAATTGTTAATTAAGGCTTAACACGGTTGAAATTTGATGCTGTGCAGGAATGCAATTAACCACTTATGATCAGCTACCAACCCTTTAATTATGAGACTCCGGCTGAGAATTTGTTTTATTTTAGCGTTACTCTGCACAAGCATGTGGTCTCATGTGGAGTTATAGCAGCGGCGCATAGGTCACACGGGCTCCAGTGGAGGTCAAATGATTCAGCTGCTTTTCCCAAAAATATTGTAAGCTCTCCAGTGTTTGTGTGAGATTTTGTCACACGTCATTGTGGGACCCTGTTGTTTGTTTCTGATAAAAACAGATTCTTTTTTTTTAAACCTCTTGGGAGGCCGCCTTCTGGCCATTACAGCTGCAGCCAGCACCCACATAAAAACAATGCCGTGCCAGTACAGAAATACAAAGAGAGAACAGAGAGGAAGAGAGAGAGAGAGAGAGGGGGAGCGAGCGAACGTGGGTTCTGCCAATAGCGATCTCTATCCACCACAAAGACTGTTTGTATATACACAAGGGGAAAGAGCAGCAGTGTGTGTGTATATATATATTCATATGTAGGCTGAATGCATAAACTATCCTCCATTCCTGCAAATTATAGTGATGGGTGGTCCTTTCATTTAGGGAATCATAGCTACATTCTTTGGGACCATTCATCAGTCGACTTAAGTTGCTGTAAAAGACCCTGTGCTGCTCAAAGTTCCCTTTCCAGACCCTGGAGGCATCATCATCATCATCATCAGGTCATCTAAAGCCATGACATGATATATTATTGAGCCACCGCTGGCATTTCCATTCTGGCAATGTCGTGTGGAATGCTTTCCCTCGGAGAATGATTACATGTTGCCAGCGTTTTTTGCCATTGAAAAGGCCACCGGATTGAATGAGGCGTGCTGAATAGGGGCCGGCTTTTTCTTCCTGCCATTTCCGCCGCCGGTGCAATTTTCTGCGCCGCACATGGAGGCAGAACCATATCGCAGCGTGGATTGATTTGCTGTCAGCATAATGTTAATTTCAAACAGTAAAGCTTGACTCAAAGTTCAAATTCAGTATGGAGGGATTATTCACAGTTGGGTGCCTCGCAGACAGTTTGGAGACTTGCTCTTTAAAGGCTAAGCTAAACAGACTTTGAGTTAGATTAAGATCTTGCATTGTGGCCTATTCATTTTTTTTCTTAAACAGTCGAAGAGTCATGTACTCTAAACCTCCTGCAATCCTAAATGCATGAAGTGCACATTTTTTTCCTGTATATTATTTCTGGTTTCTACATGAGTGTAATTACTCAGCCGCTCTCAGAACAAAGAACCAATGACAAACAAAACTAAAAAAGCTGCAGTGGCAGTCAGGGAAGTGCAGATAAATGCTTCCGGACCAATTTCAAACAGAAGCCGCTTCTCTAATTTCATAGAGTTGGTATCAGTATCGTGCACAGTTATCTTGCCTTTGGCCACATAATGACACCCAGCGTAAAAGAGCATGAGCTCCCCTCGCAGTTAGTCAGTGGAACAGCAATCAAAGCAACTTGAGGGGAACACAGAACGGCCAACTTTGCCTCAGTGGTGAAACACACACACACACACACACACATATATATAGACTAAGCCTACAAGAAAACAAGCATGTACGTGCTCGCTGTCGTGCACGCGCCCTTTCAAGCGCTCAGAGCCACGTACGAGGCAGACCAGCACGTCCACATTAACACAGAGAGGCAGCTGACTACATCTGCTGTCACAGAAATCATTACAGGCAGCGATCCATCCATAACATGGAATCCAGAGAGGGAAGGCAAATAATAATAATAAGCACAGGAAGCATGTCCGCAACTCATCCCACACACTGTCCAATATCCAGGCTGATGGGGATGACACTCACTTCCATGGATAGCAGCAGTTTATGGGATGAACTGATCAACATGGATGTGGAAAAAAATTAAATAAAAAAAAGAACCACGACGGGACTGCGAATGGAGTTCTCCTGAATACAAATATTGATGCGCAGGCCTGCCAGCGCACCTTCACTCTCTGCCTCCTCTAATGCCATTCATCCACTGGGCAGCTCTGCGTAATGATGTGCGAACCCAACCAAATTCTCATCACTGCTTTCTCCGCCATGTGTTCGGTGCTCCTTCGTGTACGTGTCCGCACTTCTGCAGCATCACCTCGGGGAAAGATGCTGTCTCACACCGTGCAGTAGGGGGGGCAATCATTCGTGTGCAGTCGAGTGCACATATAATTCGACTCGTTTGCCTAATGTTTGGAGATGATAAGATAATGAGGAGGCGCATGATGTGATCTTTCTAAAAGAGACTCAGCGTCGACGGACCTGCAGGGCGATTATTTATTAGGAGGAAATAAAAATGCCTCCATCCCGCAAAGGACATCACCGGCCACCTCAGTAACATGCTGACCACGCAACATCGCCATAATTGTGCCACAATACAGCCCTGCCTACCCGGGCACATACCTCGTGGTCAGTGGTAGAAACATATCTGCGAGATATATCTCCAAATGATGGAGAGAGAGAGGTCCAAGCCGCACTTACCTAAAACTGACTCTCCCCTCTCCGCTGTCTCTGTGCTCCAAGATTTCTTAGTTCTCCGGCCAACAACTTCTGCTGGAGCATATGTATCCAGTGCTCATGCTGGTGGCTCGGTCGGTGATGTTGGATTGCGGATGATTTGGCAATCCTTGTCATGCTCGAGGGGGAAAAATCCGTCGTTTCGGCGCGGTCTCGGGCATTGGCGCGCAGAGGGATAGAAAGTGGCGAAGTCCAGTCAGGAGAGAAGAGAGCTGGAGAAAGCAACACCAAAAAAAGAAAGGGAGCCTCTGGATGCGAGATTTATGCCGACGTGTTTGAAACTGTTCTCCTCTCTCCTCTTTTTTTTTTTTCACCCCCTCCTCTCACCGTAGGAGCCGTTTGCGGGCGGAGAGGTGTGCTAGGGATATCTAGGAAGGGAGGCTGGGACGCACAGACTGAGGGCGAGGAAGGGGAGGTACAAAGAACACAGGCTCGTATTGTGGAGGACGGTCATGGCAGGCAGTGAGGGGTGGGTCCGGACTGTACGAGGGCGGAAGGGAACCGAGGGTGGGTGAGGATAAGAAGCCATGTCGTGACTTTTCTTTTGCTGATGGGTAAATATTTACACCGAGGCTGTGGGTATGAAGCCCACCACAGAGGTGGCTTGGGTGGACAAAGCTGGGGGGAGATCTAACAGCTGCAGGAGCTGAGAGGCTTTGTGGTTTCAGGGATTCTTGAGAAAACCAGAAAGTGAGAAGGCGGCGAGTTGCTCAGAAGGTGCCACGTGTGGGATGTGTACTTTGCATAAAACTCAACGTGACTGTGACTTAATGTAAAGTTGGAATGACTCAAAACTGCAAAACTCCTCTTTTTTTTTTTCAAACTCTCCCACAGCTGTCCATGGTGCTGAAACTCAATACCATAGAGAAACTGGTGGTTGCTATCCATGGTGCTGAATTTAAAGAGGCAAATGTTCATGTTAACTGAATATGTGACAGGTGTAATGGCTGCTGCTGAATTTACTGTATTGATAAAGCACTATTCATACACAGAGGTAGATTCAAGGTGCCGTGCGGGGGCCGTTAAAAAAAACACAGAGACTAAATTAAAAGAAATCAAATTAAAATCAGGAAGTACGGTGATAAAAACAATCAAGCAAAATGAAAAGAGATTAAAAGAGGTGTGAGAAATGAAATGGATAAATCTGGAAAAAAAACATGTTGAAGGAGAAAAAACATACAAATGAAGTAGATGGAACTGTGCAAAATGATAAAATAAAATACAAATATGTTATAAGCTTGTAAAATAGACAAAAGGCAGTTGGCTCCAGTGATGTACTGCATAGTGACTAAAGCTGCTTGACACGCATTTCACATGGTGAGTTTTTCATGCAGATACTAATATTTGTTTAGTGTTTGATTTGACCAAAGAAGATGAGTTGGCCAAAACATGAATTGATTCAGTATTTCATGACCAACATTATATTTTTGGGCCTCGTAGGAAAGGCTTTTACAGACGAGATAATGTGTTGACAGGAAATGTATTTTAACAGTTAAATGAATTCAGATAAAAAGGAGAAAAACAAATAGTCACATTTGTGGAATTGCATTGGGGGTTTGGGACCCATCACATCAATATTTAGAAAAATCGCCCTGACGACTGGGGTATCTAGACATCAATATTGGCCGACAATAAAAAAAAAGGAATTGGAAAGTTATTGAGTCTTTCGTGGAACCCTTATTTTGTGGAAATCTTGCCTTAAACTAACAGCTCAGCTCACTGTGTTGTATTCTGCGTCTGCTGTGTTAGAAATGACTTCACCTCCCCTGATCACTTGATAATTACGGTAGCACAGGCTGCACATGCAAATCACATGAATACTTGGCATAGTTTAAGCAAATAATGAACCACATTCATCATGTAATTGTTGCTTAATGATATTTATGCTAATAGATTCTTAATATTATTACAAACCAGTTGCTTTAACTGTGAAGGGGAGCTTACCAGGTAGCACTCGTATAAGAATACTCTCCACCTCCATTAAAGTTTTAAATAATGTAAAACTATATAAATTAAAACACTACCCAGGAGGCTGAGTTTAGAGGCATGATGCTGATGACGTGATGCGATACCCTGATTAACAAACAGGGGGCTTATGTTACTTTGGTTTGAACCTTTCACAAATTGTATTAGATTCAGGTTGTCCCTCTTCCCAGACTTCAGAGTAATTGGTTCTTGAAAACAGCCGCATTGACCGAGCCCAACAGATATGGATAATTTGAGGGCGAATGCTGACACAGATATCAGAGAGTATCTATCGCTGATATATTACCAATTAATCGTTATCAAAAGGTTATGACGAAGAAATGTAGTTGAAATAAGATAATTTATAGTTATAAACTTTATATATAAAAGTATAGAACTTGAATCAAGAAAATAAACATTCTTACGTGAAATAGAAATATAAATTCACATATTTTCTGCATTGTTTATTCAGTTAGACAAGTTTTATATCAGCAAGCAAATGCTAATACTGTGTGAAATGCTCATATCAAAATTTTTTGTCCAAACGATACCTTGATTGTTGTAATAACAGCTTTGTTTAACACCACCATTAAACCGAACTACATTCCCATCTCATGATCCATCAGTTGAAAAGTATATGTGACAGCAACTTAAGGTTAGAAGTTCATTTCATCCAAACATAGAAGAAAGGGTAGAAAACTTTTTGACTTGTTTTCGATGCCACTATATCAGTTAGAATCAACTCACCAGCTCGCCCCTGTTCCACTCACAATCAAGTGCTCGAAGCATCAACCGACGGGCGAAGAACCTGGCGGCCTCAGCACTGTACTCAATGAGGCTGGATGGATAAATGGTGCCATTACAGAGTCATTAGCCTGGGAGTGATGGAGGCACGTGACACGTTGCCGTTGCAAGAGCAGGCATATTATTCTCCAGGGATCATTGAAGTCATTACGTTTCATGATTCTATGAAATTTAATCTGAAACATTCCCTCTAACTTTGTTCATCATGAGATTCTGAGATTTACTGGAACTGGAGGATATGAGTCTTTTGATAATTGTTTTTGCTGTTCTGACAGCATGGATTAATTTATTTGTAGTATTACTTGTTTCTTTTACCCTCTTATTTCTTATTCAATTAATGATGTGATTTTGTTTCATTATATACTCTATTTAACTCTTTTTAATTTACTTCTAAATGCTTATTTTTGTGTTATCTTATGTTACTTTTGTAATTTGTCATGATGCAATTTACACTTTTAGTTTAAGTACTTTTGCCCTTCCCTTGCATCATTTTGCATACTATATATTGTATGTAACAACAAACTCGCTAAAAACACATTTTGTGCCGCTACACAAGACTGAACATGTTTTTCAAGGACACTCTCTGAAACTGTGTATTCGTATAGATTGCATGCCATTCAAGCCTTCATCAAAATCAAAAAGTAAATCAGGTGGATTATATGGTATGCTGTAAGATGTTCAATGTATTACTGCTGCTGGTGCAGACATACAGGGAATGAAAACTACATACTGGTCATGAATGCGATAGTGAACCATCAATACCACTGAGTACACCTGTCTGATGAAATGTGCACTGCTCTGAAATGTGCATGTGTGCGTGTGGTGGGATGATGACAAGCAGAGTGTTGAAGGATCCATATTTTAAATTCCCCCATCTCCAGAGGGGAAGTGCTGGTGAGGAGCTGTTGGCAAACTAAAAAGAAAGAGGAGGATTAAAAGAAGAGGCAAACAGACTGAGAAGACAGAAACCTTGGCAAGAAAGGATGAGGTCTATAAATTATTTGAGTTTTTATGAATGATTGAATTACTTGAATGGGATCTGGAGTCCATTATGTACCACACAGTCACAATTAAATCAAAATATCCTGTAATTCAAGGCCACTAAACAGCTTCTGAAAAGGTAAATACAGATAGAGAGCCGCGGCGTGTCTGTTTTGGATAGCTTTGAATTTGTCGATCATTGGCGATGACAAAGAAGTGGTGAGGAGACAGACTCCTCTCAGGCTGCTGGAGATAAAATGAGTTTTTCTGTTGATTTGATTCTATAAGTTACAGGCAGGTTAGTTCAGGGACTGTGCGCCTCAGGCACAGCCGACAGGATGACTGTTTGACAGACGCATGAAGGTCTTATTAGTGAATTTGGATGAGGACTCAATTCAAACTCCTCCAGTCCAAATGGAATTAGGCTGCAAGTTTCTCTGAGTTAGACTTCTTTGTTTCTTTTTGTTCTGCAGCAGAATACAAATTTGTTCTCTAAAAATCTCTAAATGGGGTGTAATTATTTTTTGGTATAATGTGTGAGTGCTTTTCAGACTGAGTTTTGAGAATTCTTCCCCACCCTTGTTTAGCATTCCGCCAAAATGTCTCGACGGCCAACAGCGAATAAATAGCAGTAGCGTACAGGGCAGTTTCAAAATGTGCCTGCAAACGTCAACACTGTTTAGAGGCTAAATAGTCCCCCCCCCTATTTTTCAATGCCATTACTAACAAATGCTGTTTGTCCTCAGAGTGTAACATGGTTACACCACAGACTTGTTTACTTAAATACCCCCTGCCCGTTCTGTTTGAGGCTTGAGGGGCCGAGGAGGTTTTATTCCTTTCAATAACACAAATATTAGCAATGACAATAAGTACAAAGCAAACGTGCGCTAAGGCCCCTTAAGGTCAACCAAGCTTCTCCAGATTGCACAGTCATAGATATCAGTCCCCTAAATCCGTGAATTGTTCGCTGGGAAATTGGTGAAATTGTCAAAATACACTTTCATCTTGCATTGTTAAAGAAAGCGTGAAAAAAAAGATTCCTGGATCCTCCCCTTTGTCCAGATCTGTGCCAAATTCAATGGATTCTCTTTTGGCCCATGTTCCATCTTTCCTGCAAGTATTGTGGAAATCTGTTGTTTTCACGTTATCCTGCTGACACACAAACAGGCGTGAAAACACAACCTCCTTCATGGAAGTAACACATTTAAAAATGAATTCAGCAATGATTTTGACCAAAATTGAGTTAGATTCTAACGTCCAGAATCACTGACTCCATTACAGACGCACACACACACAGAACAGGAACAAACTTTGTGAAGAATTTAGAGCAATAAGCTAAATAACAAATACATGACAAAGGGCTAGATTATTATTTATTTAGAAATTTAAAAAAAGACTGAATTTCAAACTATTATCCATGAGAGTTAAATTTATAAAAACATGTATTACCATGGTAGTATAAGTGTTGTTCTGGTAGTAACACCTAATTAGCCCTATAGCTGACTGGTTCAAGCTCACCACTAACCTCATTAACGGGCATCAACTCCCGTCTTGTGAGGAGAATTAACGAGTGATATGTTAACATCACTTAAGTCATCATATAATTGGGCGCACGATCCTTATTGCCAAAGTTTGAAACCCACAGCCTTCTGGCCTTATACCACTGTCAAGTAAAAATACACTTTAATGCAGCACAGATTTGACTCCATCATCCACATGACCGCAATAATTATGCTTCATTCTCCACCAGCACAGACATAATTCCCTTACAGCAGCTAAATTTATCTGGACTGTAATGATCTCAAATATACCTCCTTGTTGGAAGCCATGGGCTGAATCTGCCTCCTAGCCGCCCAGAAGACTATTAGGGCTCGCGAGATTGACAACCTACTAATGGCTGATCTCTGAGGCTTAGGTCGCAGAGATGTTTCTGCCCGGTGTTAGCACATGCTGCCGCGCAAGCCTGTCACACTGTACCCAGACCTCACCCAGCCAGGGTTATGAGGGAGGAGACAGATGTCCAAATAGCCAGCAGGTCCATCAGTCATGAGAATTTTATGTCTTGCGGGGGAGGGTCATGTGGGAGAATCACAGATGAATGCAGATGATACCCATCCCAGCCTCTCTGCTAGTCTAATGAAAAACAAACATTTTCAGCAAGTTTTCTGGGTAATAAGACAGGCGGCCCGAGCCGGATCCCAAACACGATGACAGCAACTTTTTAAAAGTATTACCTCACTATTCAGGCCACCTCGTGAATCCTCAATTCGGAGCCACAACACAACTCCTGGGTTCTGGAAATATCCCTTTTAATTGAGAAAACATTTCAGCATGCAGCGATGTCCTACTTCACTATACATCTATAGCCTAGGTACACATGCCATTAATAACCATTTACAGACATGAATTACGGATGTGCGCACAATTGGGTCCAGAGTTTTCCTTTTACATTAAAAAAAAAAAAAATGTGAGTGTCTCCCCTCAGACATGTTCACAACAACACAGAAATCTCTGCCATTGTTCAGGAGATGGGTGGTGGGGGGTGCAGTGTGCAGGAGGCAGGATGTATCATATAATGATCTTGTGCGGAGATCACAAGTTTTTTTTACACTGGCGTCTGCTCTCAAGTCTCACTTTCTGAGTTGACATCTTCGTCACCGTCTTCTACTTGTATGACACTTCTTTAGCATCCGGAGATACTTGTATTCTTGGTTTTTTTTTCAGTTTTCCATGTGTTGTACAAGTACACTTGCTGCATTCCGGATGCATTCTCACATGGGCTCCTCTAGACATTAACTGGAGAAACTCTGCAGAAAGCCTGAAGCCTCGGACATTTGCATTCTCACATACACACATCACAGCCCCTGATCCGCAGTTCAGTCCATGTTTGAAAGCAGTTTAAAAGGTATCGTGTTCATTCGACTGGAAAGCAGACGTTTGTACCACATTACAGCTCAACCATGATTTTCCAAATGATGACACTTTCAGGCAGGCATGCGGTTCTTGGTCTCACATTCTTGTGAGACTAATCGATGTCACTTTCACAGATTCACTGCAGTACTTTATTTAAGCGTGAACTTTCGCTCATGCTCCTTATGGATGAAATGAGATAACAATTTATAATCTGACTGGAAATATAAAAAAAAAAAGGATTACAATTTAATGCTTTTGTATTCCTTTTCTTATCGTCAAGCATAGATATATCAGAACTGCGTATGTTAATAATCCATTCATCACATGAGGAAAGCCCTACAGAGCATTACGTTTTTTCATAAAGGTGAAATTTGAAACAGTTGATCTCAGACGTATGCTGGTTTTACAGTTGAGATGGAAAAACTGTCGATCAAAATACAAACTAGTGTCAAAACATACTTGTGAATAGATTTTTCTACACAACATTATGCTTAGTGTATACTTGTACATAAATACAAAATGTGGCTTTAGCTCATGTACAATCCCTCACAACATGTGTAGAGGCTTTCTAGAGGCAGAATGATGAAGTGAATACACCATTTAAAAACCTGCTGTGACAAGATCACAGATGTCAACTTTTGTGAAGAATACACAAAGTTTTTTTTTTTACGCTTCGTGACAAGGACCTTGAATGAGGTTTTTCATACGAGTAATTTTGCAGGTAATCTCACCACATGTGGCAATGTTGCAGTCAGTGTGTGGGTGGCTGCTCAGCATGAAGTTACCATATCTCTAATAGCCCATCTGGCACAGAAGCAAAGGACTGAGCGCACTATGGTTGCAGATCACAAAGTTTAAAAGACAAGTTTAGGGAGTGAAGTCATTCTAACTGGGTGAGATTAAATCTGCCTGTGGTTTTGATTGGATTCTTAACTAAGGAGACCCCTTTGGAATGCTGCCTCTTTGGTTTCACGCCAATGCACCATCAAAGTACTGTTACTTCTGCCAAGGGGGTTATGTTTTTTGTGCATTTGTTTGTTAGCGGGATTACACAAGAACTATTCCGCCAATTTCCAAGAAATTTGATTGGGGAGGATGAGGGTTGGGGTGAGGAATGATCCAAGGAAGAACCCCTTTTGGTGCAGATCCAGATCAGGGACCGGATCCAGGAACTGGTGCAATATGGTGCAGATCCAAATAAAAATCTGGATCTAGTGAATTCAAATCTGGTTTCATAAGGGGCCTTGGAGGAGGTATGCGCTCTATGGAAGTTAATTTGTGAGGCAAGTCACATGAAATACAAATAATATATTATCAATATAGGCTGTGATATCATAGAAACATCTTATACATTTTTGAAGTTATTATGTTTTGTCTTAATATAATACAAATGGTAGGTTTCCTCCATGTTACCCACTCTATAAAGTGTAGTAACCCCACCCCTAACTTTTAATATAGCGCCCTCAACATATCAAAATGTAGTGTTAGTTGACCAACATAGTAAATTATGATGGTGAACTTAATGCCTGTATATACAGCACACATAAAATATATGCATCGCTCATTGACATTTTTATTTTCCAAAGTCATTAACCGTTGCTGTGTGTAAGAAAAAGTTTCAGGCACCACTTTTGTAAAGATAAAAAGGAAAAGAATTATTGTAACCAACTTTGGTGCACGGTAACTGCAATAGGGAAACAGTGCATAATGCTGAGTAACAGCCACGCGGTGTGGATGTCACAAATGCATTATTATGAGCACTTTAGCGAGTGTTCGAGGATAATTCACCTATGAATCACAGGGGACAGGAAACGGCTGCTGCACTGTTCCCTGTAGATTGAAACTTTCAAGCACCTCTGGTCCCAATCCATGAAGTCGGCGCAGGTGTTTTGCTTTTAACAGAAATGTATGTGTCGCGCTCTACCTTTCGCTGAATACCTATAATTGTTAACCACATATTCAACTAAAAGGGAAAATAATGTAGAAAGTGCCATTTGAAAATATCAGCAAATTGTTATGACATAACAGAGACAAAGAAAACTATGTATACTTAAACAGCGTCCCCTAATGGGTTAGACATAATTATTTGGAAGTGGCAATTGTCCTGAGACTATATACATTTGGGTCTCTAATCATCTAATGTGTTGTATGAAAGAAACTCACCATCGCCCTGTGAAATCTCCATTAGAAATGTGGGCCAAATTAAGGAAGAATATAACTCTCAATGTGCTGATTACAGGGAGCTCTCTCTCTCTCTCTCTGTGCTTCCATTGCTCTTGGCAAACCATGTAATTTAAAAAAAAAGTAGGCCTCGTTTGTTTCTCGCTCTAGACAGCAGATGAGAAATAAACATATGCAATAGGATTACAATGGAAAAGAAAACAAAGCAGCCTTGAGAGCAGTTGTTCACACTAAATAATTAAGCAGTGATTAGGAGGTGGCCAAAGGCTGTCTGGTGGGCTCAGTGGCTGTGGACCCGGCTGAGGGACTCCATTCGCAAAAAAAAAAAATATGCATTCCTGGAGCCGGCAGTGAAAAAAAAATCTCCTACCTTCCACTTTTCCATTTTCCAGTTGACAGCAACTCTTACTGTCCTTACCGTTCTCTGTCTCCCTCTAACTCTGTCTGCGCGTCCTTCTTCAATCCTCTTCAGAGTCTATTTTTTGCTCCTCTGCCTTTTTCATGTGTGTACCCCACTCATCATTTATAAATCCAACATAGCACTGTGAAGACTTGCATTCACCAGCTCCGGGCACTTTTTGATACGCTTTGTTTTCACTTTCATTTAATAATTTCACTTCACAACCTGCACTTTCATTTGGTAAAACCTTGAAAAAATGTAGTTTTTTTGTTTGCATGAAGTCCTGCACTGCTCGGTGGTAAAATTACTGCTTTTGCTAATGAAGTGCTAATTTAAGCTGTGATGATATTTTAATCACCCAATGCGAAAGGGGAGCTTGTAAAAGCCTGAGCCTGGCAGGAGTTCAGTACATCGAAGCTCTGGCCCCATAGTTGCACATTTGCAAGGATACATACACAATTCCCCGTCCCTAAGTACCTGTGAAGATTGCAAAAACACCACACACTCCTGTGTCTCATTACGAATCGCGGCGTGAAGCCAATCAACGCAACTTTACGATTGTAAATTGAAATTGAAAGCGGCACAAGTGTCGACAGCGAAGAGCCGCAACATTACAGAATGAGAGGCTGAAACCTCAATAAATGAAAACGAAAAAAGAAAGAGAAAAACAATATTGTTTGGCGGATTGAGTTCAGGGATCTTAGATAAAATGCATTGCAGAGCGATAGGAGGTCAGTGAGAAGGTGGATTCTGCTGTGTTCTTTTTGCAACATAAAGACGACGCTGTCTCGTACAAGAGAGAGGCTGGAAAACACTCCAGCGAGCACAGAGCCGGTCTTAAAGTGAATGGGGAAGGAGAGGCAGCTCTTTCCGACTGACCAAAGAATTGGCAGTGGCATTGCGCCTGAAACAAGGGCGACAACGTTGACCAACTGCGAGTGGAGTTCGCGTTTCGATGCCAAACTTGCAGCACAAATCAAATAAATGGCAAAACAATATTCCGTGGCATTGCTTTGTCGCACAAATTTATGCAGCCTTTTGGCAGCCTTTACACTTTTGACTGGGGGTGACTGTGACTTTGATGCAAAGGGGCATTTTCACAACTCGGAGTCCAGACCAAGGAAAATTAGGGGGGTTAATTTCGTTGCCACTGTGATATTATTATAGTGTTACTACCAGCAAAATGAACACCCCATCATTCAAACTGTTGGATTATGGGTATTTAGACCTCCTGTGCTGTCAGCAGCTTGCACTTACTTCCCTTCAACTGTTGTTCAACGCTGTCTCATCTTCCTGAAACTGTTCCGAACATCTGATGTATCCAAAAAAAGCGTTTTCACACTGCTAACCAACCGTGGTTCAGGACCGACACCACCTTTTTTTGGTCTGGCTCATTTTGACCCAGTGGTCCGGGCTGGGGTCCAAGTCCCCTACACACCTTTATTTGGGCTCAGTCTTAACTTCAAAGTCTGAAGGTCTGGACCAAACAAAGTAGGTGTGAAAAGTCCCCTTGGTCTGCAGGAGTATAAGGAACCTGCTTCACAGACTGCCAGTAAATATCCTGGTCCACATGGCAGACTGTAACAGGTGCAGTATTAGGAACACATGGGGGAGCAACTACAAAACAAGCCATATGCTTTGAATTGTACTGTGCTCACTGTCTGGCCTAAGGGTCTATCACTTCAGTGTATTCCAAGTATTGTGAATGGGGCTGAATGCCATTAAATAACCTGTAGTAAACCTGATGTAAATTTTTATAGCAGTAGCAAGTCATCATGCACAGCAGAGCCTTTAACTCCGTACTGCATGGCATCAAGGTGAGAATGTGCGTATGGTAACTGTGTAAATGTGAAAAGGGTCTTCCTTAACACAATGGAAGGGAAATAGAATAATTTTACCTTCAGTTAATTAAATTTCCCAGGCTTTTCTAGTTTCATTTCTCAATCCTCCGTAATGCTGCGTGAATGTGCAAATATCTCAAGCAGATGTCTGAAGGAGAAAGAGTTCACACGTACCAGATAGCAAACAACGTGTCATAAATATTGACATCTCATTGTGACAGCTGCAAATTCCTAAGTTCCTGTGTGTACCCCCCTCAGCAAACAGAGACACAAAGACAAGCACGCACACGCCAGCACACACACACACACACAAACAGCCTTTTGTGTCAACAGATCCGGAGTTGTGTTGAAAGCTCGTACAGTAGCGAGAGCTTTCGACACAACTCAGGATCTTCTGTTGACACGGGGGACCGTCTTCCAGGGAAAATACCGACTGCCACAAAGAGATGCTGGATTTGTTTTCCGGGACCTGGACTGACCCTCCTGGTGCTCCTGTGGCTCAGCGTGTCACACATCTAGAGAGTGTTTGCATGAGAATGTTGAAAAGATGTTTCAACAGCACGGGAGTGAGGTGAAATCTGCAGCGTATGTGGACAACAATGCATTTCTATACGTTTCTTGGAAGAAAGTTTGTCATCCAGAGACACGGACGGCCACGATGATTTTTCACCCGATCCTTTGATTCACTCCCTCGACAGCATCGAGCTCATCTTACTTGTGTTGCTACGGGAGATTACGGCAACATCTTAAAGGTGAGTGATGTCCGGATGACAGCTCAATCTCATAAACAACTGGGATGGGCTTGAAGTTATTCAACACTGTCGGTGGGGCCGTGAGTGGCCGAATCACTTCATCACGAGTGCCAATCTACCTCTGGCTCTAATGTAATTAGTGTGGATCTTCTCTGCCTGCTCTGGCCTTTTGTTGTTTGATAAATGTAATTAGATGAAATGTGCATCAGTAAGCGAAGGCACCAGTCTGAGAAATGCGACAAGAAAGTCGGTGTCATTAACAAAGCGGCAGAAAATGCACTCAACTCAATTCTCCTTGAAGGAAGGGTCAAATTGCGCACACACACACACACACACACACACACACACACACACACACACACACACACACACACACACACACACACACACACACACACACACACACACACACACACACACACACACACACACACGAAATCTGTTAAGATGGCTGTCATGAAAATGTGAATATTTTTAATTCCATTAATTCAATTCTTTATCTGAAATGCCAAACAACAAAATCGCGTTGTAACTTCCTGTTTACATCCACGTAGGTCCTAACTGAAATTAAAGAAGTCAAAAGTGTATTTCATCATAATTTTTATTTGAATTATTGAGCTATAACCCAACGAGTTCACAGTATCCTTGACCTTAGATGTTTGACCACAAAATTGAATCTGTTAATCCTTGAGTCCAATTGGACATTTGTGCAGTTAATGAATGGTGCTGTTGGATTTGAAGTCACAGTGACTCTGACCCTTGAGCACCAAATGTAACCATTTGAAATTTTAAAGGGATGTCCTCACTGCGTTTCTTAAATTATATCATATTCATGAGAACTGCAAAAGCTGTTGCTGGATACAGAAGCACAAAACTGATTTGATGCTTTCCTGACTCCCCAAACAACATCAACAGACATTTTTGGTCTGCTGTGTCATGTAAAACGTCTCATGCTGTTCCATGCAGAGCATAAATTTGTGTTTTGTTTTCTTTGCTCAGCTCATAAGCAACAGACAGATATTTTCAGTGTGCCTGTCCATCCCATTCTCGTCAACGTGATATCTCTTATACCTTTAAAGTTGGCACAAATCTTTACTTGGACTCAAGTATGAAATGTTTAGTATTTTCTAAGTGTGTTTAATGTTATTCCAGGTTGAGCATTGGGATGAGCCGGCGGAGATGAGATAGATTTGTTGAAACATTGCAAGGCCCCTTTGAAACACTTAAGGATTTAATTTGACAGGAATAAACAGCGCAATCAGCTAATGGTCAGTTTAACCCACTAGGGGGCCCTTGGGCTGTAATCAGGCATAGATCAGTTCACAAGAAGAAATCTGTTTCAAAGTAATAAGGTGGTCAACTGATCCCCTATAAAACAAAGCTGAAAAACGACATGCTGCAAGGGCAGAGTCTGATAGTATAAGAGATATAAAGATACAATGCAAAAAGAGGACTAGGAAAGCAATGAGATTTGAAAACACACACACACACAAACACACGGGAAGGAGTTTGGATAAATCAACTCATTACACAATTCACAATGAGCCCTTAGGTGGCACCACACTCAAGAACAATCAATAAAAAATACAAATGCTGTTGAAGAGGATCATCAGGCTTGAATGGCTGCGTGCAGTCAGTAAAAATACAACGTGCAGCAGGTTGGAGGACACTGAGATTTGAGGCCTAAGAACGATTGTGAAAGATGTCAAGCTAGAGCGAGTGAAAAGGTATATAATGAAGATAACGATTATACAACAGATTAATTCAATTTTGAAATTGGTTCATCATTTATCATGTGGGACCGATTCCAAGAGTAAGTTAGAGTTATTGATGATGTGGCACCATTAGTTACCTAAAATATAAATCTGGTCAACATGAGCTGCTTTTTTTAATTATGGGAACTACGACCCTGAACCTCAACGAATAACCTGCAAATTCGGAGTAATTGTAAGACAAATGAGGTCGGTGCCGTTTGAGGATCGGATACACGACACTGAGTCCAGAATGGGCTCTCTGTTGTTCTTCATTGTGAAAGAGGTTACAGGTCGTTTCTAGTAGCTCCACGGCCTCAGTTGGGCGGCAAGCTAGCACACGAGTCAGGAAAACAGACGCTTGGTCATTTTTTCTCACCAACAATGAAGAACGTGTAAGGTTTCCATACACCTCTTCTGAGATGCTACAGTTCGTCACGTCTTATTGACTCGTGCAATTGATCGAGTGAATTGTAAAAAGCGCCCTCTGCTGAAGCAAAACACCATCTACTCTAAAAATCAACAAGCTATTGTGTCCGTCTGTCTTTTGCCTTCTCTCTTATTACACACACATTTTGAGTCAAGTATATCGGACCTTTACTGAATGTGGAGTTACACGTAAAAGTTAGGGCTTCAACAAGATATGTGAGAGAAAAGCATATTTGAACATTGAAACGTGGGGGGAAATGTTTCGTACTCGACCTGTAATGACCCGTTCAGATTCAAAATAAACATTCTAACAGCGCATCAGACCGTGTGTTATCTCCTGATCCAGCAGAGGGCGATCACTCTCAACTTGACCTATGCCCTCTTGACCTCTCAGCAAATTAAGCTAGTAATGCTACGTTTTTTGCAATGAAAATGGAGGACGCTAGCATGCAAAGCCATCCTGAGCAGACAGTCATGAAACCAGCTCTAAACCGTAGACAGCAGAGTAACGATCAAAGGTGAGGCCGTCTTTGTACCGTGTAACTACCCTCACAACAGATCTGGGAGCTCAACTGGAGGAGGCACCACAGACAAGTGGAGTGGTCGATTGTTCACCTTGTCTGACTTTGAGCACTCAAAGCAAAGGGTGGTGAAATATATTTTTTGGGGAAAAACTGACAGCTCTACACAGAACCCGGGTCAACAGGCACACGTTCAGATACCGTGTGGCAAGTCCCCATTGTGGAAAGAGGTAGATTGCACAGCGGCATCGACTGTGAAGTCTGCACCACACAGTGATTTATAGGATGTAAAACCATATGGATATGATGGTTACTTAGGAAAATCTATTGAAAACCACATGGGTAGCTAATGTATATTTTGTCAGTAAATGATTGCAAACAGGGGTCTGAATGGCATTTCTTCTATGTGCATGTGCCAAATCCAACAGTGATACGGGACATTAAAAGCGGCTCCTGGGGATTCATTTGCCTGGGCGGATAAACCTGAGTGTGCAGTTGCACAGATCGCCAGCAGTGACGTTGGAGGGTAAACACTGCCCGTGGAGTGAACTCAAAATGATCCCCAAGTAAGATAGTACAATTCTATCCCATGAAATAATGCTATGCAGGATTAAGCTGGTGAAAGGGCTTATCCTCCACAGTGCTACATGATTAGCATTTATGGGATCTCTGCATTAATACCACTTTTTCACATTCTACACATTATGGATATTTACTCATCTGTATTCATGCTGAGATTGGCACGGTAGCAAAAAGTAAGTAAATACAGACAACACATGCAATTTAAGCAAACCTGTCAAGGAAAAAATACTTTTTTTATAAACTTGGGAATGTGAGGTCGAAAAGATCTTCAGTTGTTTGAAATACACATTTATTGAGGCTGTGTTTGATTCACTGGAATCTAAGAACTGTGTGGATTTTATTTTTCTTAGTCGACTTGTCTTTTCTTTTTTTTTTTCTACCTTCATTCAGCCATTACAGCGAGAAAATGAAGAGGGATCAGGGACAAAATTTATATTATACAGTGGAGAAGTTGGAGTCTCACCAGACATGGAAACTTTGCTATTACACATAAAGAATCTCATGATTTCCTATATTGACGGAAATAAATACTTAATAACTTTGATTTCCACATATCACAATCCCCCCCCCCCACAGGGACTTTTAACCTGTTTGAAAGAAAAAGAAACACTACTGAAAAGACGTGTCTAATTTATACATTTAATACATTAATACATCTAATTTATACCTCAACTCCAATGTTGAGATCTCTACTGCTCATCTTCCCTTCTGTATATCTAAATCCCTCAAAGCTTCTGGGCTACCTGTCTGATAGGAGGGCAAACATCCCGTCCTTCCCACACTGTTTTACAAACTTTGCAAGTTCTGCGTTTGTAGTCAAACGTGTGCGGAATGGGAACTCAGAGTAAAGGCAAAGGAACATGAAATACTCACATCCAGCCTTGGAAAAAGTCAGATCCATACTTCCCCCCCACCTCCCTTTTGCCCAAGGCATCTCTGCACAGTGGTCAGTTTGATAGTCTGTGTCCAATACTCTTGACATCAAGTGTATGCTTATATCAGTTGGCAAACTGCTAAATTCAACACACAAGGCAATAGTCATAGCAGTTCACACTTTTACTTGTGTACTGGGAGGATATTCTGCAACATAAAAACATGACAATATGCACCACTGAGCTAAAAAATGGATTGAAACACCGGGTGAATCTTATCAGTTGGGTGTGTGTGTGTGTGTGTGGCCTGCAAGCACTGCACCATGTGGTCAGTTTCTCCCAGTCCAAAATAATGAATAAGGTGTAGATAGCGTGATCCTTTTCTTCTGGCTTTGATTTGAGTTGCACTCGAGTATGTTTTGGCCACAAGCAGTCAATGGAGTTTTCTCTGACTGACAATCCGTTAACCTCGACCGATAAAAGAAAACTAACAACGAAAGGTCATACACACCATCTGAGAGAAGATTGTGAAAATAAAAATAACATTTTCTGCTTCAAATTAGATCAAAAACACATTTAAATGATGAAAATACTTAATTTCCCATAAAGAATAAAATGAATGTCCGCCATATTTTTTGTTATCACGGAGAGAGAGAAGCGCATAGGTCACGTGTCCACAGCCTCCTGACTCGTTACGTGGAATTCATACGAATTCTAGTGCATTACTATTAATATTTCCTTCGAAATCTGGATGAGAACAGCTCGACTGATTTTTACTGATGGTGGGTGGCAGCTGGCTTTGCAGTGAGTTGATATTACCACTAGTTGGCGCTGCAGTAGAAAATGTAATTTTACATCTTTTGGATTTAGGGTCTCACTTGCAGTTTGGATTCAAACCTACGGCAACATTACTTTAGAAAACTATATGGTGAAAGTTAAATCTTTTGAAGACTTTTGAAGAGAATTTTTAACATCAAATTTTTTTTCCAGACTCAAGCATCAAAAAAGTTAAATCAATGAGATTCAATCCTTAGACCTCATTTCTCATCATCTCCACTAAAGTCTAAGCCCTTAGTTAACCTTGCAACTTTGCGACCCTCTAGCATCTCACGTTCTTTTTCAATATCCTTGTTTGCCCTTTATCATTACTCGTAAGACAATGTTGTTACTGTTATGATGATGAAATGTCTAAGGCTGTGTTCACACCGGTCCAAAATTGATGCTTTCCCCCCAAAAAAACAAATTATCTTCATTTCCTAGAACTCTGTCATCACCATCACCCTCCCACACAGCGTGATGTCTGGCCAGGTGGCACAATTGTTCTCCAGCGACGGCTTTGGATCTGGTCCCTCATTTTCTAAATGAACAAGAGACATCCGAGCAGCAGTGAATGATGGTATTATTTATTTTATTATTATTTACCCTTATCTTATAACCACTACATGTGGTGTACTCCTGTCTGCTGCCCACAGACACTGAACATGTTGCCCCCTCAAATATATGCAGCTGTCTACAAGAACACAATGTACTAGTGACCCCCCCGTGTCCTCCTGACTTTAGTGGCGGTAACAATCGATTTATATGATCCATTCTGCTCATATGCCTCGCTGCAGAACCAGTCTCCATCATTCGCAGGTACATGTTCTTGGGTTTGTGCATGACAGATAAAAAAACCCGAGGACCTCCGCAGAAATTGCTGCAGCGTTGCACCATAACCACCGGCCCCATTCGAAATTAGAAGATTACAGGGGTGATTTACGAGACAGCGCAATTGTTGTTGCATTAGTTAAATTACATGTTGCATCACGGAGAGAGGCATCTTCGTTCGAGCCGTCTCGTTTTTTCGGCTGCAAAACCTGCTTTGCTTGTGGAAAATCTGCGGGTGGTTTTTGCTCCTCCTGCTCCGTGTCTGGGGCATTTCTGCGTCTGAGGGGCACTGAGGAGAAGTGGCCGTCAGGCCCGTCATTTGTCAACTGTCGTCTCCAAGGAGATCTTCAGCTCTTTATTCAACATCTTTGACATTGTGCGGCGCATCATCACGCATGGTATGCAAAACACACTGCGACTTATAACAGCGTAAAATACTTGGAGGACTATAATCTGGTGTGCTGTTCAGAAGGCAAAACTACAGACAATATACAAAATGTCCCTGCTGTTAGCAGTTAGAGTACATTTTGGTAGAAATATCCTTTGTGAGCATTTGCAAGGGGCCCTTCCCCTCTTGTGATTTCTCCATCTATTTCAATGTCACTCAGCGTTTGAAGGTAATAACAATTTGCCTGTTTACCTGCTGGAGGACAATTTTCTTCTGGAACTCAACTAGAGCCTCCACAATGCAGAACAGGAGTTGCACCTGGCATGAAAACAGTGGACCATGTGCGCCGTGCTCATGCCATCTCCACAGCGGAGGACAGGCTGCCGAACATTATGGACGACCAGCGTGAGTCCCTGGCACCCAGCGGCGATTTCCAGAACTCCGGCGGTGGCGCTGGGGTTCGACAAGACCACACCAACGCTGGCCTGTTCACAGAGGACAGGCCGGTGTGATTGAGTTTCTCAAGGGGGAAAAGGGCATGCTTTCAAAAAGGACCAATCTGCTGCAGCTTAGCCATCGTTTTATCTGTAAAAGTTGACTAACATTACAGGTATAGCTCGCTCATATGTAAATCATGTGAAATTCACTTTCAGATAAAGCCGATATTATAAATAAATTATAATTAATATCAACACCTTTTGTGTCTCGTCTGTAAAGTGGATACAATTAATACACGTCTGCACATGCAGGAGTTGAGCAATTGTTAACGAGCATTTAATTATGTTTAGGTGTGAAAAAATAAGAGTAAATAAAAACAGCGGAATAAATCTTATCTCATGGAATTTGACTTGATAAATAGAGAGAATCTGGACAAAATTGAAATACAAGACACGTGCTCGAGTCTTCTTGATACCTATAAGATCAACTTTTTCCAGAAAACACTGCAACACTCTGGCAAAAAGTGGAGCACGAGCTTTTTCGTCGTAGTCTGAACAATGTACTTCTCCTGCTTATCTCGCAATCACGGCCACGAAAGATAAAACGATTGCTGCCAGAGTAATTTTTCAGAGTAGTACATTCCTCCTCACAACTTTATAAACTGGTGTGCACTATTTTGGTGCCTGATAAGCCTTCAAACTCATTCATTTATTCCTCAAACACCGCTTCTGGGATCATATTTAATTGTCTCATCAGTAACTGAAGCGGCACATCCCCAACAACAGAGCCCCTTTAATTTACAACCGCCCCGAAAACCCATTTCCTCAATCATCTCAATCATCTTTCTAAGAGTAATGGATCCCCTATGAACACAGTTTCTGCAGAAGTCACAGTTTGAGTTATTTAATAACATTCTGTGTTTTTCTTGTTGTCTCTTTGTTTTTAATCACTTGTTTGGAGTCGGGGGGACAATTTGATGACATCTGCGAGCCACTATCAATCCAATCTGATAAAACCGGTCATTTTTCCATCCAGCAGACATTTGTTGTTTGAATATTAAATGAGTGGTCATTGTTGGTTGATTGGTATCTTGGGTTAGTGTTGTGCAATCGCTCGTTTGAATATTAACAACCTGGTCTGAAGTCAGCAGTGCAGTATTTAAGGTGGGTCCCAGTTCAGGGGGGCTGTGTAGACCGCGACGCCCAAATGGGCTGCATAGAACTCAGAAGGTCTGCGGAGGTTTTCCATGATCTGCGACTACAGACCTTGCTTTTTAGCATTGTGTACTGTTGGCTGTTCGGACGAGTTGAAGCATGATATTTACACATAATAGTCTAACCATCGAACATCTCACTGCTTGCTGCTACCATTACCCCTTTAAAAAACTGTTTGTCGCCAAAGTGCTGTGAATCCTGAGATAGGTTCGCCTGTGAATGATCCACCTTTTGGAGCCTTTGTCGCTCGGGGATGAAAGGACAGAGATGGAAGAGCCTTCGAAATGGGACAGTCTTTTAATGCAGCCTCTGAGGGAGGCAGCCCCTGAATTGGGACACAGACAGTGATACATTTTCTTCTACCGGGCACAGTTAAACCATTTCAGTTTATTGCCTGTTGTGCCCAAAACACACCCATAATAAACCAAGACACTAAATACTGCTCTTTTGAGTCCAGGGGGGTTCAACTTGTAATAGTGGATTTGGACTAACCCTAAATGCACACATGCACCATGAGCTTTGATTGTTAAAATAGAGCCCTCAATGTTTTTGGAGAAATCTGAATGCATATTAAAAAGTTTTATGGCAGGGATGTCAGGGATTTAAAAAAAAAAATTTTAAGGCTTTACCGATAAAAAAAAACAACCTCTTTCTCAAGAACACGGTCTTCCCTGAAGATTTCTTTGAGGCGATACATTCGCTCAAAAATCTGTACATGAGCATCTTTTTACTGATCAATCACATTAAACACAATCTCTTGACAAAACCGGTTCTAAGATCAAAGCTAAACTAACCTTAACCTATCTTTGAATACAGCCTCTGGTAACTGTTCTACTCTCACATACAGATTAATTTGCAAGGGCGAATGAGGGATCGACTACCTGCTGTGTTAAAAGACAATGAAGCCTTTTCCCTTCAGCATATTAGAATATTACTGACGCAGTAATTCCCTGATATTGAGAGACTATTTTCATTGTGTTGCGTAAGCCCATTAGGTAACGAATTGATTTGTTTGTTTCAGTTTTTTTTTTTTCAAAGATGTGGTTACTAAGGCATAAAACTAAGCGGCGGCATCTGAATTTTACTACCGACACTAGATCCAGCACTGGAGTATTAATTTGTTTAACTGCTTAAAATGCATGTTCAGTTTCTGTTGCAGTGTTTGGAGCCTATACACAAACATTTACCACTGTCTGGGAAAAAAAAGCAAATAAAAAGGGAGAGAAAATGCAAATAGTCTGGGCGTTAGACCGTAAAGAGCAAATCCGTCCTGCACACTCCTTCAGGAGTGCTTCGCAAAAGTGGAATAGACGTATTTGTGACTCCAACTGCGGAACTTTTATGAGAGTGTGAATGCTTAGGGGAGGAAAGTCTCTTTGTTTTTATTGCATGTGCGGACGCGTTTTCGGTGGATGCATGACAGCGTAGATATGTGCGCGTGGATATGTCTCTGAGTATGACAGGCAAATGGAAGTGTAAACATCTGGGTGCAGGCAGCGGGAAGGAATGCTACTTGACAATTGTGAAAGCTCCGGCTATTCTGGCTGGGCATTCCCTTCAACACTCGGGAGAACATGGATGGTTTTCAAGCCCGGCGCAGTAATGCATTTTCAAGAGGAGCATCTGTCATAAGCTTTATATCTCTCTGCAACCGCGGCCCATTGAGCAACATCTCTGCACTGCAGCTTGATCCATGGTCATTCCTCCCCTCCCCCGGCTCCCTGTTCACCCCACCCCTCATTTCTCCTCTACACCTGCCCCTCTAATCATGGATGATTCTGGTTGACGGTGACTTCAGCCAAGGCCAGAAGCGAATGCATCGCTCTTGGGGTCAGAGTCGGGGGAGTTTTCGCTGGTCGGTCAGACATCGGTAATGCAGTGAGGGTTTTTTTTGTTTTTTTTTACAGCACAACAGTTTCTGGAAAATGAAACAACCTTGCAGTTGTTCATGGAAGACAGCAGCTCTGTAGGATTGAAAGGTAATGCAAGGCATGGATCCACTGTGACATTTCATTATCCCTTTGAGAAATACCACAGTTATGAAAACACTTTGTCTTGATAGAATAACATGGCTGGTGTATTTTTATATTTCACATTTCCTAATAGAGACGACTCATGATGAGATTTAAGAACACATTTTCGGCATAATTGTCAGGTATACCCTTTAGATAATAATGAATGACCTTTTAGCATACTGACAAGCCTTACTCTCTGGGTAATCTAACCCATCACCATTAAAATCATTTACCAGGTGGGGGGCTGATAAAGCTTACCTAGCTTTGATGATACCACAAGGGCAGCAGCAATTTGCAGATACAAATCAGAAAATGCATTAGCAATCATCCCTGGGTATTTGCAAATGCCTGGGGGGGCTGCGGAGGAAAAATATGATTATATGCCATTTTCTGCACTTCAGTCACTTTTTAATTGAGGGGAAACTGGCATTTAATTAACAATTGACCAAAAGGAAATGAGTTTTATTGATTTGTTTGCTGAGGAACAACATCCATCTCTGCATGTGCAGCTCACTAGTTCAGTCCCTCAGAGGGAACAGACAGAGACTGAGTTGTTTATCAGCAAATATTGTAGCAAACACTTTGAATTCTTCGGTGAGCGTTCAATATGCAGACACGTGCCTCCGGGGAAGGGAATGAGTGGCCTGAATAATGGGTGAAATTACCGCAAATTTATGTGCTTAATATCATGAAATCTAACCACGTTTCGCAAATTCAACTCAAGCTCTTATTGGAAATGGGTATGAATTTAATATTGAAATTCAAAAATGAAGCCTACTGCTTTGCGTCATGCTTGATAAAAGAAAAGCATTACATGTCCTGAGATGACTGTGAAATTTCAGACGCTGGCCTAAAGGTTAGTTGAGCAATCTCATGACTGAAAGGTCACTGGTTCGATGCCCAGACTAGCGGGATTAAATCTTGGAGGAGGAAGTGAAAGAGCAACACTTATCCAGCCCTCATCAACACCACTGTGGTGCCTTAAGCAAGTCCCCTAGCCCCAGATGGAGATCAGACTGTGGTTGTACTGGGAAGCTTCAGGGTATTAATGTAACTGTGTGAATGTGATCAGGGTGTTCATGTAGAGACATAGCAAACCAGGGATTGCTATATTGGGACAGTACTTTAAAAACTAGTTATAGCAGACACAGTTATGATGTAAATGCTTTATGATGGTTATAAAGTTTCTTTATTTTTACCTGGAACCATAGAGGCAAACAGAGAAACAGAAATAGTTTGAAAACACTTCTTGTAATCAGAGTCTTCCAGTTATATATATCATAGACTGTAGATGTACAATAGGTCTCCACTTCCTCCCACTATCCAGAAATGAAGCTAAAAATACCTGAACATAAACGGAGACAGAGTCTGTATAGTAGCGATCAGGAGATGGAGCTGTGGTAGGGAGGTCTCGACAATACCTGTGTTTGACCAATCGTGAGTCAGTTTCAGCTGTCAATCATGGCGTTTTTATAGCAATCAAATAACTAACCAGAGCAAAACTTATTCTAAAAGTAAACACGCCAGTCTTATACTATGAAGTAACTTAAATGACAATCCTTGAGAAAAACGTGTTGTTTGACTTCTGAGTTTGGTCCATCTCCCATCCATTAACATGGAGGAGGCGGGATGTATGACCTATAATGCAGCCAGCCACCAGGTGGTGATCGAGATGATTTGGCTCCACTTTTGTGGAACATGTTGTATTGTATATCGTACACATTTAGTGTACTGCATATTGGACAGTATATCCAGAATAAAAAACATGTCCTGTAAACAGTACATTATGATTATTACTCTCTTTTTTGAAGTGATTTACTTCAGTTTGTTAACCTTAAAACTCTCATTTCTCGGTCTGTGGAAATAGCTGCACAGGGAACGCTCCTCTCTTTCACACTGCTCCCCGGGGTAAAATCATTCCACTACATCAAGTCATCCTTGCTGAAGATGTCGGCGGCGGGTACAGGCAGCTGTGGACCCAGAGTGAGATGGAGGCAGCTGGAGGAGAGGCCTAACTTGCCCAGTTAGGCTCTGAGATAACATTATCTTCCGCCTTGTGCTTAGAAGCTTTGAATTTACAGTTCACTGCAACTTAAGACGACACGGTCTCTGGCTTTTGTTTTATATATAGTGTCAGCCAAAAAGACATTGTTGCACATTTTCAATCCATTTGTTAGTACCCATTAGCTTGAAGGGATAACTTGACTTGTTTACTATTTCACTTGAAAGCTGCTGTCACTGTTAAAAAATAAAGCACTTTAATAAAACATTGCTTAAAAAAAAATAGAACAAAGTTGACTATTAATATTGAGCAGCCACCAGCCGAATATGAATCGACTGACAAGAATCCCAGATGTGTATTAAAAGCAGTGTTTACATATTACAAGCAATTTTTTTACGTGGAAAATACTATTTCACCGTGGAAAATATAAGAAAAGTGAAATTCTCAATGCCTACAAGGCAGAAGCATTGTGTCAAAGAGGTGAGCGCAAAACAGTGAACTACCAAGCGAGTGCGTGCACGCAGAGGGCAAAGCCGAGTCGCAAGAACAGAAGGTGAAGACGCAGAAACTCCAACTGTGCTTTAACTTCTAGGGTAAACAAATAGATTTTTGATTGCTGCATTTCAACAAACACATACACATGCCTCACATCTACTTGTTAGAAGGCTGCTGCTGGTGGGTGGTGGGGATGGTTCATTCCAGCTCTCCTCACTAGCAGAGCTGCGTGGGTGGAGGAGCATGTCTGGAGAATGAAAAACGAAGCCAAGGTTGCAGCTCATAACACCAGGCGCACACATGGCACCGACACACAAGTGCCCGCGCACCTACGCACACTCATGGGTGCCCAAATTGCCCCTTAACATATAAACACACGCGCACAAATTAGCTTGGGCTCACACCTCACCTTGTTTGTGTGCTGGCAGTTTGCCTGCCTGCCTCCCGTGAACGACTGAGCGTTTTCCGCCAGCTACCAACATCCTGCCCCATGCAGGTCTGATCATTAAGGTCAAAATTAACTCACCATCCCGTGGCCCCAAACCTCCTGTTTATTCCCCCTTTCATTTATTTTACCCTCCCTCCATCTCTGCTCCGCTGCCTTAAACTGCACTGAAGAAAAAAGGGTCATGGAAGTAGAACGTAGTTGTAGGGATAATTAACCGCTCTCGTTTTATTACTTTTGCCGCATTTCATGATATTAATATGTCGCCTGTTGCACAGGATTAAATGGGAACGCCCAGAGGAGAGCGAGCGAGGGAGTGAGAGCAAACACAGCACATTAAAGGTAAGTAAAAATGACTGATCTCTCGTCTCTTCCTTGATGGGTCTTGAGCTGGTGGTGACTGCTGATTAGACTGACAGAGAAGTTCTGACTTGGTTTCAAAGCAGCCTGTGTGTGCAGTGTGTTCATGCATGTGTGCAGCGTGGGTGTGTGTGTGTGCACTCGGGTGCTTGTCTTTTATGTATGAGTGTGTGTGTGTGTGTGTGTGTGTGTTTGCATAAATGATCCGTCCAGTCATTCATCATGGTTCCATTTCTCAGCTTCATGAATAATGTCAGTGTGTATGCATCTATTTGATGTCTCGCCGTATAGGACTGCAGTGCAGCAGGGATCTTTATTCATCGTGAATTGAAATTAAATCAATTAAAATGAATCAATTCACTGCACCAAATGCCATGTCTGCTCGCACTGAACTGTGCATCTCACTGATATGGAAATCAGCGAGCATGTGTTTGGACGTTTATTAATAAAGCCGGACGACCGTTGCCAAAAATTGTAACCTCCCTTACTCATGTGAGGGTAATGGGGCGGCGAAACTGCTACAAATGTTTGTTTCAAATGAATTTTAAGTGAAGAATATGAATAGTTTTCACGGCCCTGGAATAACAGTCAGGTGTTAATAGTAAAGTGAACAATAAAACTGGCAAAATGTGGAGACAAATAAAACTCTAGGCGCATAAAACCTGGAGTATCTCAGAGATTCAGCCCAGATATGCAGCAGGAAATAAATGCGTAGTCCTGAATAAATAAAGCTCAAGTATCATCCGTCACTTCGAGTTGCAAGAGTAATATATAGTCAGGAAAAGTCTCATATATTTAGAAATACTTTAACATGGCACCAATATGGCCACTTTATTTCACCAATTCTTGATAGCACCGCTCTCATCCTAGACAGGTCTCATCAAATGCAAGTCGGGGGAAGTTTCTATTTTTCCCTCAACTACAGGTGTCTGTCACTGAGACAGGATAAAGACTTAAAGCATTGAAAAGACGCAGTTTCCGTACGTCCTCAGTGAAGAATAACTCAACTCAAAACACAGGAAAAAAAACAAAACAAGCAGTAATACCAGGACAAAGAGACGACAGACGGATGACAGCCCTCAGCTGTCTTCACTTCCCGCTCTTCCAACATCCTTGGGTTTGAAACCAAGCAAAAGGGACATAAGAGATGGATGGAGTTCAAGGATGTCTGACAGATGGACAGTAGAGACGCAGGGCCAGCCCTTAGCGGTCGTAATTAAGTTGCATAATTGCACAGATAATGATTCACTCTGCCTTCGGGTCAAAACACTTCATGACACACAGCAGAGAAGACTGTCATCTGTCTGCCTTATGTCATTCTGCTGAAGAAGAGAAGAAGAAGAAAAAATGTCTTTACGGCATCTACAGCCAATGAATCAAGACTTTACCGAAGCGGAGGCTGGCTTCGTTGTTAGGCGGGTGGATGACACCGTCCCCACGGTTACGGTTGGCGCTTTTCACCAGAGAAATCCATCCACAGTGCCTTGAGCTCTTCTGTAACTCAAGGACAGTATTAACGACCATAGGCCATTGTAAAAAAAAAAAACAACAAAAAAAACTGCCTCCTAAAACTTAGGGAGAGCCGTCAAGGAGCGTTAAGGCCGTTTTACTGACACTTGCCTCACAAAAATGACAAAACAAGCACAACGGTTAAGGCCAACCACTTAAAGGTCAGCACCCTAGAAAACCCGCGCAAATAATGGCACAGCGTTTGTGAAGCTGTCAAATACAGATCCAGGAGCAAGAAATATGGATTTGTTCACTGCAGCTGAATTTGTTAACCGTGCATAATAAAATGTGATGCACTGAGAACCAGTGTGCAGTGACTTTATTAGGAGTCCCTTCTGATTCCCCTGCAGACGGCGAGGAAGGTGCGAGCTGTCGAGGACGGGAGATGCGGTAAATCTTCGCGCAAATTCATAGTTTATTAAACAAACAGTGTCACGGCTGAGGAATCTGAACTCGGGAAATTATTATCGACAAGGTCCAGGTAGGAATGTGTGCGGTGGAGAATAATGCGTTGGGGGATCATTAGCACACCGGCTTCATCGAACCCAGAGGCAACTGAACAACTGTGGATCCATCAAAGGCAACCTCTCTGTCAGAGTAACCTGGCGATGAACTCTTCAAATCTGCATATGCTGTTGTTTTTACAGTAATATTTTTATAGGAAAAAAAGAAGATTGAGATGTATTCTGCTGTGCAGCCTAGGCCACTTCAACTGCTCTCACAGTTTCCGCCCTGGTCTTTGTGATGGACGTATCAGCAACTGAAAACATGCAAGAACTCTTAAAAGCACTCGGCTGCGAGCGCCGCGTCACATGTGGCTTAAAAACACTGGGTCCCTTCTCGTTCGGCACTCAAACACGTACTAAAAGATGAATGGACATTTTGATGAGGATAAAACGCCCAGCAACGCAGCCTTAAGAGTTGCTGATGTACAGAGCAAGAACAAGTCCAGAGTAAGTTAAAGGGAAAGTTCACCAAAAAGTGAGAATTCACTCATTATCTACTCACCAATAAGCCGATGGAGTTTCAGGAGTTTCGCAGTTTCAGGGGTAAACAGCGTTGCAGCCAAATCCAATGTGGTGTGTGCGTGCGAATGTGAACGCGGCTCTGGAGGAGGACACCAGAGGACATTTAGGCTTAGAACATGGTGTGAATGACGCCGTTTTGAGTTCAATATGAATGCTTACGGACAATTGGATGACACCACAGGAGCAGTATGGAGGCATTTAATGTTTATTGTTATGTTTATGTTTGTAGACTTGGTCACCAGTTACTTCAACTGTATTGGATTTTGCTGCAACACTGTTTACACCTGAAACTCCAAAAGTGTTTTGTGGACTCAAACCCTTCACTCATCCATCCATCGGCATAGTGGGGAGTAGATAATGAGTGAATTTTGCTTGTTGTTAATGGCTTTATACTATGTCTCATTTGCAGGTGCACCTGTTGTGGTGCCAGACGTCGCTGTGGCTGTGAAATCTTTGTTATTTTCTAAAGCCCACCAGTCACCACTCAAAGTGAAAATGACTGCTGTGCCATTACTGTTCTGTTGCCAGATGTTTCCGGTCGTTTCGTTTCAATTTTTTCACGACTTACACCTAAATTTAAGTTGGTCTGTCTCATTATCCTCATGTCAATGTTACTTGAAGTTTTACCGCACTGTTCCATAGTCATCTGACCAATTAAGTGTAATACGATGACATCAACGGAGAGAGCACACACACTCCTGTCTTGAATTTCTGAGCATCCTGTAACTCGGGCTTGTGTTTGAACCAGAACGGATGCAGTGAACTGTTGGTATTCTTTCATAAATGTGTCCTAACAAGCTCTGAATCTGACATCAGTGACAACGGCCATACATCCTCCGTCTCGGTAAAGACACAGAGAAGAAGTCAAAGGCTCCCCAGAGCACACGGTTGTTGTCTCAGCTTCAGACCGAGCATGTATCAGGATGAAAAATGAATGAGATTTCCTCAGTCTATCATCTCGACACTCATCCAAGACACTCTGTATGTATTTGCCATGTACTGGAGGCAGACTCCATTAAGCATCAGCTCTTTGTAGCTCTGTGACTTTCTCAGTGTTTGCCTCTCACTCTGCTTGCCTGTGTTTATCCCATTTAAGATAAAGATTTTTGTTTTCATCTGATTAATTAAGGAGCTCCATTCCGGTAAACAACATCAATACAGCCCCCCCCTAGAAAATAAATATAAAAACTGTTTAATCAGTGTCATCATTAAGAGTGATCCAGCCCTGAGTAATGAAGTACAGCTATATGTGATAGTTGATAGAGATTAGTCTACAAAGATAAAAATAAGTCTGCATTTTCTTGCAGCAGTAGAACCTTTACAGATCACGGAAAAGTCAGTCTTGCATCTATGTTACAGAATGTACATGACAATATTAAACAAATGTTATTTTATGTATTTGGTGCACACACGTTGTGAACCTGTTTTCGCAGAAATGCATCTACATTGGGTTCAAACCATAGACTGTCTATAAAGTTGGACAGTCTCTACTTCCTCCCACTATCCAGAAGTAAAGCCAAACTATCCAGGAGACAAATGCTGCCATCTTGTGTCGATGACGTCATCGCAGTAGTAATTAAAACCAGACTCGCCTGGAAATTAAACACTTGTACATACATCAGTGTGATAAGAACTACATAAAATGACAACAAACATCTTTGAGAAAACATTAATTTGATGTGTACTTTGACTTTTGGTTTGGTCCATATGCCATCCACTAACATAGAAGAGGCAGGGTTTATGACCTATAATGCAACCAGCCACCAGGGGGCGATCAATGCACTTCGGCTTCACTTTTGATGAGCCGTCACGTCATCCATCTTTATAATCAGTCTGTGGTTCAAACTGTATAAATAATCTTTGTTTTTGGATATAATTGTTATTATAATTTCTAAGTAGTGATTCTGAGGTATGTACGTTTTTATAATTCCGAGCAAGCCTAGTTTTCATTTGTTAACATCTCAAATCCATGGACTAGCAAACTATAGTTGTGTGTCCGTCTCTTTTGCATATTACACAATATGAGAGAACTTTCCACTGCCGTCTTTCACTTGCGGATGAATATGAAGATGGAGTTTGCCCACAGACTCCATTCGCTATTTTGTGTGAATCCAAACAGTGGGCATTGGGCTGCAACATCAGTGAGTGCTGACATGGGGTTATACTAATGATACATTGCCTGAGGCGCATAGACAGGTCTGCCGTTGGGGGGCCAGGCCTGAATCCCAGGCTGCTGATGTTTACTGCCGACAGATATTGACTTCTGAAGCAAGGTCTTATGTGGCTGTGTTGGTGATTGCTGTGTACTGCTTGTTGACATGTGGAGAGTGTGGGGCATATACAGCGGTTTGAGGCCCCCACACCGTGACACACTGGCGAAGTCTTGCAGGGATAATACGTCTCGAATAGAAATTGGTCCCTTTAGTCGATTGTATTCTTCCCTTCGTCTACGTGCCATGTCTTGAAGTATATGTTCTAATTTCCTTCTGAGCTCAATATACGATATACACTCCCTCCTCTTCTCATTTCTTCCCAGGCTTCACCCCAGCAGCCGCTCCTTTATTTGCCCCTGCTTTCCTTGATTACCCAATTATCCAAGTCAACTACCTCCTGATGTGAATCGCTCAATCGGTAAGCAAAGTGTTTCACTCTTTTCCTCTTGTGTATGATGGATCAAGTCTTATAGTAAATGCATAATTGCAGTCCAATAATGCATCTAGGTTCTCATCCTGTATTAGCCATTAAACCAAAAAAAAAATGTTCACAAATAGCCCAAGTTACACTTTGCTGTGGCTTATATATATATATTTTTTTTTTTGGGGTAAATGGACGGCATCTAAATTGAGCTCTTATTCAAAGCACTTTACAATTTGTCTCTCATTCACACACACATACAACCAGGGCAGAGAGCGACGATGCACGGCCCAACAATTTGGTTCAGTGTATTGCTCAAAGATTCTGACACCTGGACAGGAAGAAAACGCCTACAGAGTTAGCCTTTGAACCTCTTCTTCATTTTTTCCCCCTTTGAATCAACACAGCAAATCACAGAGTGTACATAATGATGCATCTTCCACCACATCCTGCTTTCCAGAAATGATGCTATCGTGCGCATTTGGAGCCAGAGTCTGTGCAGTAGCGATCGGGGGATGGAGCCGCAGTGGCGAAGTCTTGCCTATACATGGGCTGGACCAATCACAAGTCAGTCTCATGCGTCAATCATCATGTTTCACGCAGTTTTTTTAGCACACAAAATTAATTGAAAACCTAAACTTAGCAGAAAAATAAGCAGTTGAAAAAACACCATTGTATTAAGAAGTTCCTTAAATGACAATCCATTTTTAAACGATTACTTGGACTATTTCATTTGGTCCATTGTCCATCCACTAACATGGAGGAGGTGGGATTTATGACACTGCAGCCAGCCACCAGTTGGCGATCGAGCTTTGTCGTCCATCTTTATATACAGTCTATGCAACAAACACACTGAACGTACACTGATCAGCCACAACATTAAAAGCCGCAACTGCTTTTAATATTGCTTTTTTGTCAATGTTACAAACTCAGCCCCCGAGACTTAAGATGGTAAAACATTAATAAGACTCTTTGTGCTGGCAGAGACAGACACAAAGCTGGATCACTAAATAAGCTTAAGCCTGGATCAGAAAGCCGTTCAGACCAGGGCGCATGAGTTGTTGATATAACGCTTTGACAATCTAAAGCCATGGTGCCACTGAGATATTCATCTGACAAATAAGTGAGGTTAACAGCAGAGTCAAAACCCCTCAGGAGATCCCTGAACTTTGGACCAGAAATATCATTTTTATTCAACCAACACAAACTTGCAGATATTCAATATACTGCGATCCCCGCAATGCACAAAATATGCAAACAAGACTTCAGCTCTAATATTTCAAGCAGCTGTTCGTTCACATATGAACAAACAACGAGCACCATCATATCCACAAAAGCAATTCACAAAGCAGTTTTACATTTATCCACTCACAATATGCTCAGCACTAGAATTTCTGAAATAATCAGTCAACTTATCTTTTTCAATTTATTTAACCTGCACAAAATAATGCAGATACATTATCTTTCTCTACCAAAAATATTTATGGTCCATGTTTTCTTACCTGTAGGCTATGATCACTGTGACGAACATTGCAGGAAGTGGATTGTCTCAGGAGGAAAAAGAACACAGCACCACACCTGTAAGTAAAGCAGCACAGGTCAGTGCATGAATGGATGAATGAATGATTGTGCAAAGTTACTGACTAAAACTTTGATCAGTGTATGTTACAGAGAAAACCTGTAGAAAAGACTTATTTTAATGTTTATGTCGATAAGGTTCTGTTGGAAGCTGTCAACCATTTTGAATTAAAATATTTATTTGCACCCTCGTCACAACGTACAAACATAAACATACTGCTGAAAACAGCGCGACGTCCTCTTTACTATCACATCAGTGATTCACAATAAATCTAATTTAAGCATTCGTTGCTCACAGGTAACTTCCTCTTTGCATTCAGCTACAACAAAAATGGAAGAAAAATAAATAAACAAAATAAAAAAAAAAAATTCTCATTTTTTTTCAAAACATTTGTTTGTTCACCAGACGAATATATCACGCCAGCATGATTCTTACATCCCCATCACTGACATTTCCCCCCTCCATCCACCACATCTTCTGTTTCTGAGGAATAATGAAAATACTACGTCGTAAATAAATGAATAAATCGCAGAAATAATTTAAAAAACAATCATCCGTTGTCATGTCTGACTTAGTCCCATCACTCAGGTCCCACAGCTCGCACCTCCTGATGTGCAACTGCTCTTTATTTAATTCCAAAGGTGAAGTTAAAACCTGTGATAATGACCTCTTGCTCCACATAGAGGAGCGTTAGAGACTCTCAGCATTGAAGCTCCCTTGACACTGACACCTTTGGAATTTCAATGACTTCAATTATTTCCAAAGTGACCGTTTTAAAGTCACAAATGTTGTCTTTCTCTCAGTTTCATCAAAAGGAGTCATATTAAAGGCTACAGGGCTGTAACAAATTTATTGTTATCTTTTGATCTTCTGAGTAATCTTAGTCTTAGACCATGAAATATTAAGGAACTGATGGGGGCCCAGGAGCTAATGTGCCAATTCTAAAAGTCTAACATTGGAGATGATCGTCATCTGTGATAATGACCAATCCCCAGGAGTATGAACTTGTATTGATGCGTCATTTACACGATTGGCTGGAATGCTCATCTTAACTGCACCAAGTTATCAATCCACCAATAACAGTAATAGTAATATCACCCCTTAGATCTTACTGTTTATTATTGGGTTTGTCAGTATATTACATTTTTTCATACAACTGAATAGTCAGCAGTGCCACAAATTATGGTATCAACAATGATCGTAGAGTTGTATTATGCAACCCATCTTTGATACATTCTCAACGACCAAAAAATAGCTAATGTGTGGCGTCGTGGTAACTGCTAACTCAATCTAGGAAATTGACAATAAATATTTTGCTTTTGAAATGGAAATCTACTGTCGTTTATTCCCAAGCAACAAACAATGTCCCTCTATTCTGCAAATGTGATTTTACCTGTCAGATTACCCAGATACTTTTCTTTTGAATGCATCACAAAAGATGGATAATATACATATGCTTATTATGGCATGGATCAATCTGGACTCGCATGCCTTCCAAACGTACCCAGTGATAACAGGCTAGAGGAATTAATAGGATTTTTATGCAAAGGAGGGATGCAAGATATCTTTTCAGAGACATACACAAAGGGTATTAAATGATAAGAAGTCAGATACTGGAGCCAAATAGCACATCCAGCAAAGCCCTCTGTGGAATCGGTCTGTGATCTGAGCTCCACTCCCAGTCGAAGCTAAATGACACTTGAGGACCAATACTGGGGCGGTGATCCGTGACGAAAGGTGCCAAGCAACAGTAATGAAAACTGGAATGAATGGAACATAAACAGGATATTTTGCCATAATAATAATGACAATGATAATATAAGTGCAAATATGTAATTGAAAGTTAAGTTATAACGTATATCAAAGAATAGTGAAAGACTCAGTTCAGGATAAAAAACACCCAGTATATAGTACAAAGTAGTGGTAAAGGTCAGATGTGGCAGAGATTCAATTACACTGCAGGGAAACCTATAAAGTGGAACCAATGTACAGTATGTGACCGCACCACTCACTGTCGAGCAGCATGATTCGACTTGAGTGGAGCAACAGCTCCACATTTACACAAAAAAAAAAAACTTCTCTGTGCAGTGCCAGCTTCAGAGAGAATTTTGTGTCTAGCATCTCAGCTCACATCAGGGATTACAGTGGTGCGCAGTCACAGTAACCAGAGATATATGGGTAGATGGATAAATAGCGGGTCGCTGAATGGATCAGTCGGATGGCTGGATGGACAGATCAGTCTGTCGGATGGATGGATGGATGGGACAACGGTCAGTTGGATGAATGGATAGGATGATTGGTCGGTCAATAGATATCGACAACAGTAGGACGGATTGGTCAGTCGGATGTATGGTTGGACGGATGTTCGGTCGGATGGATGGATAGATGATAGGCGGATGAATGGATACGCCAATTATGTTGTCATAGCATGAATTAATGATGGTTTCTGTGCGACGATGGAAGCACTAAAAACAAACATTGGAAAAGGCTGTCGGGAGATTGCCACGCTTACAATCTCATATCTGCACTTCACACAAAATAAAGAAATTATGAAGGGTAAATACAAAAATGTACGTGGGACACCGGCAGGCAGATAGGAGGAAATGACAGATCATGGCCTTGCAAAAGAGACAGAGATGACACATTTATCTTGAGCTCTTAAATAAATAAGAGTTGTGGCTGAAAGGAAACAAGCACTATGGGCCCGGACCTCTCTGCACTGCAGTGGCAAAAGTTCCATTTTCCGCTCTCCGATTATTCTCATGTGACAGCACAGAAACCTCATCAGCTTTGAGAAACAAATGCCAGACCTTGTTTTGTTTTTTTCATCGTATCATTTCTCTGCACAGAAGTTCTGATCTGGAGCATTGTCACGTCTCACCACTGCGCCCTGATCTTATCACTTACCACTGCTTTAGGACAATACACAACAGTGCAGATTAGCAGAGTAAGGAAGAAAAAATATTTCAAATTAATCAGGAGTTTAGCGGCAAAGAGTTTCAATTTAATCTCCCAAAGGAGGAGGCTTCATGTACCTCATTGAAGCATGTCAGAGTTCAGGGTTTTAAGGGATTGTGGCACAGGCTTACCGCGTCTGGACAGCGACAGTTATTGAGTGCACTCGTCCTTGGGGTCGGACAAGGGCTTACGTGCTAGTGATGAGTGTGACAATGGCAGTTGTCCCTGATGGTGTCCTATAGCGTTTGATTTTCTTGCAAAGGAAATGAAAAGGACACAAAGTGAGGGAAGGAAGTAGCAGGGAATCACGGATTTAACTAATGCTGAAACGATTAGCAGCCATTGAATTCAGTTAGAGTTTAGCAGGATTAGTGAATCAATCAGATAGCCAGTGGACGGGAAATGAGTGTTTAGAAATTTTGATGAATTCATTAAACGTTTAAGCCATTTGGTTCCCAGGTTTCAGTGACGTCAGGTGGGAGGACTTTCTGCCTTTTTCCTTTTTCATATTGCTGCTGAATTGACATATTTTTTTCCTGTTTGGTTTACTTGAACAAAAGAAGCAATCTGGACACGTAACCCTTTTTTACTATATTAAAAAAAAATGATGTGCACTAATTGTAGTGTTTTTTATCATTTCTTTCTTGTTTAGTTAAATCATGTCCACATTTTTGACACATTCTTCTCAGGTACTTATTCAGGTGTTTTGCACCCAGTGGTCTCTAACCAGTATAAAAATATGGTTTGCCCCCAAGTCACCGCCCTTGGTGTGAGCTTTTGCCCCACATGAGAAATTGAAGCATCTCTAGGTCGTAAGATTGATCGATAGCAGACCTCATTTTCGCCTCGCAGTCAGGAAGCAACCGCTCGGCGGCACCGCTGCTTGTGTTGATTAAGATACAACATTCATGCATATTTTGGTCATTATATGCTCACAGCCTCGGCGGCATTATCCGCTGCTGCTCGGCGGCTGTGAAGGACATAGTTCTGAATATTTGTTACCCCGTGTTATCAGAATTCTGCTCGTGTCAGTCCATCAGGTTAATTAATTCGGGAGGGCGATGAAAGGGCCCTCTCCATATGTTCCCTTGTACGAGCAAATGTAACCAAATATGGTTCAGGTTGCACGGCACAGATTCACTCCTGCTGTTGAATGTAGCAAATCAAAATGAGAAATTCGACACAGTCGGTTATAACATGAAATGACCCATGCATTTTTACTTTTGCTTATTCTGATGATATAACCTTGTTTGACATTTACATTGAGTGGGTTCTTTTGAGTGTTCATGGTCCAATATGCATTAACATAACTCTGGACCTAAACGTACAGTATATACCTGTGACTTTCATTGTAGCTTAGGGGATTTGAAAATGAATGACACCTAATGCAGTGCCTGTTCTTAACATGCCTGTTTCATACACCACATCTGGGATCTCATTCTATAATACTCCCCTGCTTTGAATGATTGAGGTTTTCCAAGCTGCAGCCTGGTCTCCAGAGGAATCATGCTTGGACCCATGGATGTATTATTTTGGATGTAGCCATCTTTGAGAGATGCCGTTATTATAATCTACAAAGTTCACTTTTTTCATCTCAATTTATTAAAGGAGACATATTTTATTCATATTCAAGTTCAAAATTTTCAGTTCAGGATGTTAAGAAAACACATGGCTTTCCTCATTGTCCAGTTCTGCAGCTTCTTTTTTCAGCCTCTGTCTGAAACGCATGGTTTTAGCTCAGATTTCATTTTCAGTTAAGCCAAGTCCGCTCAGATTGGCCAGCTTCCAGAGCATGTAGGAAAATATCAGCCTCTCTCTCAAGCTTTACTTGGCTTTGCTATGGGGCGTATCAAACTAGACGCTACGCGTAGATCGTGCAAATATGTGGTACCATCATGTCACATGAAATTTCTGTGTCATAACCTTAAATATCTTCTTTAATATGGAGCGTGTTGAGTTGAAATTACAATTGTCACTGTGCTTGCTTGGGCCCCCAGGAACACGCCTGCCAAGTGGCTGGGCTGAATGCTTCTTGAGATCGATGAATAACATGCATGTATACATGCATATATACATATAGAAAGATTTCTCACTATAACGTGATGGAGCCCTGTCCATGGTCAGGAAAATTTACTATCATGCCAGTTTGCTAGTCAGAGGTAGAACCATTCATCATCGTGTTGCGTTGGACAACAGACCTGCCTGTTCCTGCAGAAATCACTGATACACCCTCTCCCCCTCTGCCTTGCTTCTCATTCCACACACTCCTCTGGGTTCACTTGCTAAACCTGTAATGTCCACCCTCTTTCGACCACATGAACTTGGAGTTGATTATTGAAGTTGTACAGATTCGCACTCACAACTCCTTTTTTTTTTACTTTTGTGCAACTCAATGTTTCACTTCATTGCCCGTCTCCTCTCACCATTGTCCTCTCGCTTTAGTTTCTTTCTCTTACAAGTGAGAATGAGAACTTTGACTCAGACGTGTTTAACTTGGTTGCACGCACGCAATTACCCGCCAGTGAAAGTAATTGAACCAAACAGTGCATTTCCTCCAACGTTATTGCAGCTCCGGCTAAAGACCTTAAATAATATCTTTTTATGTTTTCCTTTGCGCTGCCACAGTATTACTCAATCACTTTGTCACTAAATTATACAGTCAAAGAATGACTGTCTCTTCACATTATCCATGCATTCATCTCCTGTACCTGTTCAGCTGAAGGTCTGAGCCTATCCCAGGATATATTGGACAGGCCCACGAGTCTAAAACAGTCCTTCTCACTTGTTGGAGGATTAAAACGGAGCTGTGGGTGCAAAAAATATTATCAGTATAAATGCATGCACACATGCACACACACATTTCTATGTGTAATTTGTCTGTTTGTCTTTGAAAGCCAGGGAGGGGGACTGATCCTTGGGGCTTCGCATTTTCAGGTAAAGGATTTTTGCTGGCTCTGCAGAAGGCACACAGTCATGATTGAGTGGTTTTCCTCGGATCAATAATCCTGGACTATGCGGTATCAAGGACAACAACAGATTCCTAGATCTCCGCCATCCCTCTCCACCTACTGCATCAAGCCCCTTTTTGTCGTGGAGACAGGGTTCCGTGGCTAAATGACGGACACGATGCACGGTCACGATTAAGCACTACACCCGGAGAGTCGAGGCAACAGTGGCGAAGCAAGTTCTCATTAGTCACCCATTCTCCATTCCGCTTTCTTGCCTGGAGCTACTCTCAGAGCACATGCTTGGAATATATTCACACCTCACGCACACACCCGTGCAGATGCTCCAAATTCAAAATCAGACATATAACTGAGCTAAATTTGATTTGATTTTAATGACATGTTTTATGAGACTACTGGACATCTAAATAATTACACAGAGCTCCATCTTAATACACTTATTTGTAATCTGCTTGGGTGAAGCTGATCTTCCTGACTATAGCTAACTGAGTGGTCGGGATGGATTTTATACAAGCAGCGTGGGAGGTTTACGTATTATCAAACTGCCTTTGTGGCCTCCAGTTCATCTGCTTGCTTGTTTATCTGTTTATCCCTTGCCATTACTGTAATTAGGTCTTTGTACTGGAAGTCACAGCAGTCATAACAAGAGCTCAGAACAGCATGTGAAGACAGAATGATGGTAAATCGGACAAAAGCAAAATGGACTATGTGCACAGCACAGTCTCTGAAGAGAAATAAGTCAGAGCCCTGGCAGCGGTGAATGCTGTAATTGCTCCCTTCAAAGAGCCCCTGCTTTGCCAGGACACAATGGAATGACCTTTTTGTGATTGCAAACCTCTATTAGTAGTGAACCACAGTGGTCAAAGCCACGGCCTTCTCCTTTACCCTGTCCAGTGCCGTGTCATTCCAATTATGTAATTCAAGTGTTTTTACAGCATCGCCATTTTCTCATTTATTTTAAAGGGGGCAGCAATCTGGGTTATTTCAATGGAAACAAGATTGGGTTTTGTTTTTGTTTTGTTTCGCTCCTTGCTGTTCATGCTGTGTCCTTGCTCCTGGTGCAGAGGAACAACACTGCCCCGGCCATCGGGACGGCTATTCACCATCTGGCTCGTTTTTGAGAGAGTGGCTCGTCTTTGAGGGAGTGACAGCTTTCGACGTGGTTGTCTGAATTTCTAATTTGCTGTGGAGGTCCTTGTGTGATGTGATGGTCCACAGGAAGTGCAATTTCAATGCATAACTTTAGCATTTGCTGTGGGAACGTTTGCCCGCTCTGTGTTTAGAGACAATATACATGAGTTATTGTTCGAGCACTTATTCTGACTCCAGAATTAATGACCCATTACAAAGATTTACTTTACTAGCAGATAAAATAAACTCTCTGATTATACCCTCTTTTAATATTTGTCTGCAAAAGCAACTGCACAAACACAAAAGACCTGTTCACATGCTAACAACAACCTTCATAATTAGGACAAATGACAGTAATCATATTGTAAAAACTATCACTAATTATTCCTATATAACAAAGAAACCATCTATATTATTATTATTATTGTCAGTTTTAATGAGGTGCTTTAGCAGGGTTAAGGCAGTGTTACTTTTTCCATTGTCGCCACCAATTTTACCAGCCGGTGAAACCATTCAAGAGCCAATATGCTAAGAATGTTCCGACATTAAGTTTGCCAACATGCTTTGGACAACACTGAACAACAGATGTCTCCTGCACAAACTGCGAAATCAATGAACAGTGCAGTTACTGAGGTGGTTGTGAAGAGGAACTTTCTCAATTTCTCAAGACTTCAGCTGACTTAACAAGATAGACCAAGCTACATTTTGTAAGAAGACCTTGCTTCTCAGTTCAGGTGCTGCGTCCCTCAAAGTCCACATTCCGAGAGTGAGTACGTCAACAAAAGTGTCGTAGAGACCTCTCATGCAGCTGAGAAACTCAGAGTTGTTTCCAGAATCTGAAGGACAGCAGTGTTTTGTCCTCAGACCTTGACGTTCCAAAATCCATTCTTCTGCGGTTCATTTATTATGCTTTCTACACACCAGACCACTAAGCAAATTCACTCAGATATAGAGTTTATATGCAGTGCAAACAATTTGAAGGGAGGAAGGAGGGGGGATGGCTGGGTATGTCCTTAAGAGATCCGAAAAATGTTAAATACAATAGATGGCAGCAAATACTAGTACAAAGGATTTTTCTTATGACCTTGTGATTAATTATTTTTTTATTTTTTCATGTTGCAGACAAATACATTTCAAAACTAGAATGGAAGAGCAAGTGGGAAAAAAATGGGATCCGCCCCCCCGATCTGGATTCAGACCAAAAACTTAATGGGCTCTTTCCTGACCCAAATCGTATCCTTCCACCAAGTTTGGTGTCAGTTGTCAGTGTCAGTGTTATCTCGCTTGCAAAGAAACATAACAAAAATCACAAACCAACAAACACACAAAGATGAAAACATACAACAATAATAATAATATGTTGGCTTATCTGCACTTAGCTACATACATTAATATAATACGCACAGTAGTGTCACCATCCCAAACATAGTGTGCAAAACTGCATAAATCGACAACCCCAAACAATAATCCACTTACATGACTTAAGAGCCTATTTCGGTTATGCAGAGAGAATTTCATAAATTCAACTGGTGGCAGACTGACGCCAAGAGCTATAAACAGAGCCGCACAAGAAACCAGTGATGAGTCCAATTATAAATGTGTATGAGCTCAGTAGGATCAAAATAACTGCACAACCTTTCACCCCCGTAGACTGATCCATTTCACATGATAAACATCAGATTTTTTTTCGAAATGTCAAAATAATGGCACGCTGATCATTATCTGATCAGTGGACCGACAGCATGATAGCATTAAATATCCATCTGCCAATCTCACAGCCCATCAGACTGTCAGCCGGCCACCCTCTCGGAAAAGTCCGGCAGGTGCTTCGGTTCGAGCCAGGAAAAAGCCGACTATCCATACGCGGTGCAAACTTCTCAAAGTCAGATATGTCATGAAAGTTCAATTAGGTTGTCCCAGTCCAGCAGCTTCTCCTAATGCTGCTGAGAAATGGGGATGGACGGTGCATCATTTGGGGCATCAGAGTTGCAGCGTGTCCAATTGGTATGCAAACATTGTAATGCACACAGTATGGTAGCCAGGACAGAGAGAAGATTTTGATTCAAATTGGCAGGTTTTTTTTGCCTTGCAGACAGTTAAGGATATGCACAAAACCAGGGTAAAAGCACAGCGGCACAATAGTGTGAGGATTCATCTCTGGACATTTGAAGAATTTAGCAACAGCATAAGTTGTTGGGAGAAAAAAAATAAATGCTTTGGGGGGCCGTCATTCTTGCTTTTCTTCTCTGTGGCATGTTAAAAAAACTGACAATACAATCTAACACAACAGATGGAGTGAAGTAGTGATGCAAACCCAAACTACGCAAATTAATTATTCCATGTGGTGAGAATTTATTAAATCATCTCTGACCACACTCAGGCAAGCTGGGACAGGAGCCTGCTCTCCCTCTGTGGTGATAGCAAATGTGAAACCCCTGCCCTTTGTCAGCAACTTACACGAGACACATGCCAGATCGAGTGCAAACCCACTTGCAACGTTAAACGCCTGCTCTGGCAGTTTAACTCATGTAAAACTGTGCCACTACAGAAAGTAATACACTAAGTAAATGTATTTACAACCTGCCTGGGAAACATCATTGAATTACATGTTCTGTTTTCGTGATTACTGACTTGAATTGCAAGCTGTCACCATTTCATGTATAGAAACATAAACTATCCTGACACACGCTGCTCTTAGTGCTCACAAAAATTGTTGCTCTGTTGACCAAAGCTTCACAACAGTATTGAAATCTCAAACCACAATCTTTCTCTAAACCTAATAAAGTTTAAGTTAGTCCCCAAACCTAACCACGGCCATGTCACATGATAAGAGTTGATTATTTATACTTAAACATTGAAACAAAGTTTATCTGTGGCACACCTATCCTATCGAACTCACACGCTAATTAAGGAAATGCTCCTTATTGGTCCTACGGAACGATTGGGACGAGTGACCCCTTCAGTTTGAAGAACAACCTCAACGATCGGGAAAAATCCAGGGCTTTGACCACATGACCACTTCATTTGAAAAAGGACGAGGAGCTAAGACACTTCTTTGTGATCTTGGGTTTCAGTTCTTTTTGGAAACCAAGTGCTCCCTGACATGAAATGACCTTAAAACTCGGTGGCTTAGAAAAACAGCAGCTAATCAGTGTGCACTCGGCTAGTTTATTTCCTCATTGGGGATGGGAGGTTCACAGCAGGAGGGCGACATGCCTTCTGAAACTCAATCAGCCCAGATCAAATCAGCCCAGTTCAATTTCCATGTTTCCAGTGAAAACTAGATAGCCAGCGCATATCTTATACCCAGAGCAAAGTTGCACCAAGCGGGATGCGGATATCTTAACTTTCAAACTGACACCATTGCCTGTCCAGCACCAGAACAACATGTGGGCCCATCTGATCACCCAGTGGTGGGTTGGTCTTAAAATGAGGTGTGGTCATGCACACTGTGGATATTTTGTATCACTATCTGAAGGCTTTAGAAATCAATTGCACTTTCGACCAAAAAAAACTGTCTGAAGTCCCTATTTAACTGTTCATTTAAGGATGCATTATCAAGACAGTAATATGCGACTACATGCAGGGACCCACAATGTGCCAACTCACACAGATGGCCTCCTACTGCTCAAAGTGAGAGCATTTCCCTTGCAAAAAAAGCATTTTCTTTCACTGCCTGGGAAAAAACGTTCTTATAACAACAATCTGCCGAGCTGCAAGCTCACCTGGATCTCAAAGGGAATGGGGGATGGCACTCCGAGTAGTCTATTGCATGCTAAGCAGAAAAAACAGCCCTGATTGATTGAGACACTAAGTAGAACTCTTTTGAACTTTCTTGCTCAGCGGAGATATCTTTTTTCTACCATTAAATTAGCCAAAAGTGGTTTTGGACGTGCCCTAAATGCACTTGCCCTGCACACTTAGGATCATACACCTGTTATAGTAGGACCCAGACATGGTGTACACAATGTTTTGTGCCTAAAAGGACTTTCTTGTGGTCTTCAACATTTCCCTCTATTCACCACTGGATTGTGTAGCTTGCTTCCTCCTTTGCGCCTCTTCATATTCGTGTTGCTTTTTGACAAACACATTTGGAGTCCCACCATGTATCTACAACTCCGGAAAGCATAATGTTCCAGAGTCAGGGAGGGGTGATAAATGAAGAAAAGGTTGAATATTGATCTCTATCAAAATCAACCGTGAACTACTCACAGGAACGAGAGATTGGGGTCTTGTATTGGCCGTCACAGTGCCCAGACTTTAACATTACTGAATATCTTTGGATGTATTTCAAACGTGCCGTGCATTAAAAAAAGAAGTAGGAGTATTTCTGAGCTAGAGACATTATGCAGGGGAAGATGGAAGAAAAAAAACGAAGCAACAGAGGATTGGTGGCAAGGAGAAACTACAAGGCTGTGGCTTATTGTAGGTGTTTCTAAGTATGCGGTGTTCAGTAACCATTCCCTTCAAGGGCACTTTTCACTTAGAAGATCCACAAAATCAACAAATCATACCATTAGTCCAAGGAGACCAAACTTTTATATAAATAGATATTTCATTTCCGGAGCTCCTGCGTATCTGAATTTGTATCATGTCTGCTTTCTTTGTATGCCTTCCTTTTTGCCGCTGCTGCTTATGTGTACTCAGTGCATTTTACATCAGTGGATTTACTCCAAATAGCACAGCTCCCCCCCTGCTGCCAGTCACCTCCCTCTATTTTCTGCGCGTTACGTGAGTAGCATTGATGCAACATCCCCAGACACTACCCCTGGGTTTCTTATTCCGGAGGTATAGGGCCTCTAAGTAGCCATCTATCAGAAAATCAGTACCCCAAAACCAGCTCTAATTGTGCTCAGACTCTTGTGGCCACTGCCAGCGCTGCATCAGATTAAATGTGTATGACCAACCCATTAAATTCCAATCCATTGTTTGGCGAGTGCCTGTAGTCCCGCTGAACGTCGGAGTTGCTTGTTTTCGAACCCTTCACCCCTCCTTTGTTACTTTCCGTCTCCCCACTCGAACTTTTTCTCCAACCCCCTTTCTTTTTTTGCCTCCGCTTTGAGCTTGGATGCATAAAAGCTGGGCAGCTAGCCAGCCCCAGCCACACTGTAGGACATGCTTGTTTGTCATGGGTGCCTCTCTCATGGGCACAGGGAAGACAGCAGACTGTGTTGCTCTGGGCAACACAGCCCTCCTCGGTTATGGTGACTTGAGTCGATGGGTACATCCGTCTTTATGTCTGTCATAAGTGCTTTCAAGAGCCATTAGAGATGCCCATGGCTGCACTAACAGATTAATCAGGTTTACCTCTTAAACTGAATTAAAGTCGTTATTAAAAATGCAGGCTTAGTGGTCAACTGCACCAATACAATATAGCTGAATGCCAATCAAATAATAAAAAATAATAATGGCGCTGGTAAGACGATAGGGTATTGTGTATGATTCTTTTCTTTTTTTCTATTTTGGATTCATCACGTCTAGTGCAGTGTCTGTCCTCAACCTGCCTGTTTGGAAATGGCTGCTCGTTTGGCCTGTGGTGATGCTGGTTGCAGATTTGTTTTTGAAACTCTAAAGGTGACCTGCAGTAATTGAGCCGTGGTGAGTAACGACTGGCTGCTGGACTCAGCCCGCAGAGCCCTGAAGCTTCGCCACCCCTGTCGCACAAAGAGCTGTGTATTCAAAGTTCAGTGAAGCTCGAATCAGTTGTTGTTGTAATCGTCAACGAAATTCAATGGGACCTTGACAACACACATGCCAAGTGTAAATTCATTACGTTAAACGGTTCTCGAGCTATTTAAGCCACAGACGGACAGAGATTTCTGGAATTAGATTAGATACCAGGTATTTTTTTATCATTTGCTTTTTATTTATTTTACAGTCAATACATTACCTTTCCTCCTGTGATAATGATTTACCTCTACAGGAGAAAAATAAAGACTGATCGATGGATTTGGCTTTTCAAGGTCATACAGCTCACAATACTCTCACACGCATATTACACATTCAGCACAAGCAGCAACGTGGACATCCCTTGGTTGTCCTCATTTATTTACTATTGGCCAATATTTGTTTTCCTCAACTTTCAACTCTGCTTTGCGCCAATGACTCATGGAAGAAAGAAAAGAAAAAAAATCCATGTGTTTCTCAGCTTTTTTGTTTTGCCATTTCACACTGGCAGGTAACATACACTCAGCATGTCTGAGCATGTTTGCTGGAAATGGCTGCCTGTACAGCGAGTCGATAAGACCCGATAGGGAACAACCTTGCAGTCTGAGTATACAAGAGGAAAAAAAACAAAGCAATCAGCGACAAAAAGCTGAGAGTCGGTTCTCTGTATAGGTTTTGCAAGCAACCTTTCTGCATAGCACAGATACGTTAACTACAAAGACGTTTATTTAATGTTAATATCGCTTAATGGAACTTTAATTACACCTCTCCTCCGCCACTCATTCTTAATGTGACTGTTGATCACTCTGCCGGGCTCTGCACACCAATATTCCAGATCTTTGTAGATCTCAGTGCATCGTAAAGCTCTACCTTTCCTTATCCAAAAATTTAAAACACACAAGATACAATGTCAAGGCATGTTTGGATGGTATGATATAATCAAATATGTATACGGAGTCTTCCCACAGTCCTACAGTTTAGCATTTTCTGTAAGTTACTCCGTTGTGTATTAGGGGAGGTAAATAAATGAATGAAGAGACCATACTCTACAAAAGTTTGAGAGATCTCTAGTTTAAGATACTTTTTCTACTTGTACTTTTTCAGATTTCCCCTAAGAATGATTCCCTAGAGCCCTGAGCCAGGAAACAACCATGATAACGTGCTCCATGCATCTAGCTTTTCCATTTTCAAGCCCAGTATCCAAATAAGTATTACTTTGTCAAAGAGCAGCCGCCACACAGACCCAGACATATTTTTCTTTAGCTCCTTCCTCGAGCTTATACTCTGGGATCTCAAGGAGCGCTTATGCAGTTTTTCCCTGCGGGTGATTGGCCGACGCTGGCACGGCCTCACTCGGTGTTTACTGGAAATGTTGTGAGAAAAATGAATGCGTATCAGGTACCCGAACAAACATCTTCTAATTGTAGAGCAACTGACTCGACTCCAATCCCTCCAACCTGTTAGTGGAGTCGACCTTTGTTGCAGTCTGCCTTCAGTTGTTGCAACAGGGGTAATTTTGCTCAAATAAGTACTACATAATAGAGCACCGCAGGGAGAGCATTTTTTGTAGGCCAACCTGGGAGTTAGCTTCACCCTGGTTCCCTCGACAAAAATGCAAATGGGACTTTTCCTTTGGCTTTTGAATTATTGCACATAAAAAGCTCGGTGACAAGCTGAATGATAATTACACCTATACGCAGCATTAGGATTTTTGGAATCCGACAGACAATCACCAGAGGAATAGAGCGAAGATTAGGCAATAAACAAACACCACCACGGTCACATGGCTTCATCGTCACCACCACTAAGGTATTCTTACTGTTTTATGTTGTTAAATAAAACTTGAAAATGTCCGGAGCCCATCGCAACTGCAGAAAAACCCACTGAGAACACCAATCAACTGTCAGATCAGCAAACCCAAGTATTAAAATACAAAGTTATTTCTGTGGTTTTAGGACTCATTCCTGCAGCTACATCAAAATACCAGAACCACATAATTACACAATTAATAATAAGAGCTAGATAAATCAGTATTCAAGTGCGAATGAAGGGAAATTTAAAAAAGGTCAAATTGACTTAGTGTGTGTATGTATGTGAGTCATTTGTATGCAGTGTGGTCTCTATGGTAAATGGACTGTATCCATATAGCGTTTTTCCAGCGTATCATCAACCACTCAAAATGCTTAAGAGTCACATTCACCCAATCACATATAGTTTCATACAGCGTTTTCTATACGCAACATTTTCTATACACCGTCGGCACAGTCGTCAGGGGCACTTTGGAGTTCAGTGTCTTGCCCGAGGACACTCCAGAATGCAGACTGAACCTTCAACTTTAGTGGATGACCCTCTCTACATCCACAGCCGCCCATTATACAGTTTCATTTGGAGGACATACTGTGTGCATGCTATTGTACAAGGCATCTATGGGTCCAAGTGTACAAATGTTGCTTGATGCGACCGAGTGTAAAGTCAAACTGAACCAACATGTTTGCTCAGCAATATTCGGTGAATACATTACACACAGATAATAAAAATCCGGAGTCAATGGAAATACCATTTATACCGACCTATTACACTTGAGAATACAAGCAGACAAGACGTTTTCTGAAGTGCTGCGCGGCGAACAGCGCAACAAGAGATGTCGGGAATAAAGCAGTGGGCTCTGCGGTTCTTGATTAGCACGTTGTAAAATACATAAGCATGAAGGACCAGATAAACAGAAGGAACCTCTTAACCAAGGTGTGCACTCAGTCCTTCCAAAGACATTTCTCAGCATTATCGATTCATTCCCCGCTCGGCGAACTGAATTACATTCGATCCAATTTGGTTTCCCACCTTTTCTCCTCCGCAGGACAGCAGACTTATTTTCATGAAGTTGCAATTGAGGTATAGTATAGGGAGAGGCGGGAGAACAGAGGAGGGGATGTTAGACAGGGCCACAGAGCCAATAACCGAATCATGGCTGCTGCCAATTTGTACTTTTATATAACCTTGTCAAATAGGGGGGGGGAATAACTGTTTTAAATTAGCATAATATTGCAGAGATACAAACTGTGAGCATATGATAAACTGGTAGTAGTAGTTAGTGCTTTAGCTACATGCCATACTGTTTGTATTGCAAGAGACCCTGTTTTCAAACACTAATGGTTGTCCCTGGTGGGACAGACCTTTAAATTAGAGACATTTGTAGTTGGAAAACAAACTCCGGGCATCCACTTCCTCAATCACACAGGTCACCCGTGAGTCACCAGCACTCAAAATATTCCAGTTGGCCCATTCAAGTCTAATATTTTGTATAATAAAACACTTCAGAATCACTGCTATAGGACAGCCCAACTGTATTATAATGATGTGTGGTCGCTCCTGCCACGTTTCCCTCTTTTCCCGCAGAACACATCTGGTAAAGCCAGGGGCTGCTGACAGGACAGCGGGCTTATTAATGATCACGTTCAGCAGGTGTCCCATCGTACTGTATCCTCTGACCTTTCCCTCTGAAGAAAACAGTCGATGGACTGCAACAGCGCCCAGTCAGATGCCCTTTCTCCTCCTCCTTATATGCCCCTGTCAACCATGTTAGAAAACCCAAACAGGCTCAAGCAGCGGAGGAAAGGAAATAAATGTCACTTCCGAAGCCTTCTTCATTTGACTGTGGGGTTTTAAAAGTTGGCTGTTTTGTCTATTTGAAGTGCGTCGTTATTTTCTAAGAAAAAGCAGGCTGTTAAGAATGTAATGCGGAGAGAGCATTGGATTCTCTCTTTTTTGTGTCTTCCTTGTTTTTTTCTCCCTTATCCTTCCCTGCAGAGACACTTTTTCAAAATGCTGCATTCTGTGCTTTATGTCATACAATTATGCACAAATATGGGTCAACATTTCCCTGGGATGAGAACTCAGAATTGATTACATATCTTGACAAGCACTTCAGCTATGCCATTATCAAATATCGCCGAGAATCCCTAAGCAGTGCTTAAGGGAGCCTGAATAAATTCGCCCTTCATTTTTTTCAGACAGTCAAATGAGTTAGCTATCCCCACATCACCTTTATTCCATGCAGGAGAAAAAACAAATTAGTGACAGGTCTTAACGAAGCCTCATCTGTTTTGTACCTGTATGAAAAGTGAGGTGTTATCTAACACCCCCAGCTCCCGACTGAGGAGCTTCGCATTACCCATTTTCTTGTGCTGTGTGTTCAGAGGAGATATCACGGGGAGCCACTAGCCCTATACCGCTTCTGTCTTTGCTCCTGTTTGAAGCTCCTGACAGGCTACATAGCCCGAATCTTCCCTCTGGGAAACCAGCAGGACATTCCTCAGATAGAGACCCTATAAAGGGTTCCAGTGGTTAGAGCAAAGAGTAAGAGCAGGAGCTATTTATGTTCCCATGTAACTCAGGGCAATACAGGGCAATTAGCTTTCCTATTTTAAGGATCACTATTGTCTTGCAAACACCTTTTTTTGATTTAGTTTCTGAATTGTCCCATTATAACCTTGAATATTTTATTTTATCAAAAACTTCATTATGTGATTCTTTGTAGGTACTCGACTCTCCTGTATCACACATTTACTTTTTTCCCTGCTGTAATTTATAACTTTAAACATAGATTGGATGTAATGTTAATAGCAGTGGCCACATCTGTGCTTTTCATGCTGGATTTATGAAAAGCAATCTGGAGTCAGTCTCCGCTGTCAATCAAGACGTTTCAGCCCTTTGTTATAACTGGTTTAAACCAAATTGTCACAAAAAATGAATAATTTGAACTACCTTTGAGCAATAAAAACTACCTAAAATGAAAAAATTTATATAATGTGTACTTTGACTGTTTAATTTGGTCCATGCCCCATCCATCAACAAGGAGGAGGCAGGATTTATACTGTACCTATGCTGCAGCCAGCCACCAGGTGACAATCTAGATGCCTTGTTTTTACTTTTAGGGATCAGTCATGTCGTCCATCTTCACGTACAGTATATGGTTGCAACAACTACTAAATTATGTAATGTTTCAAGTGTCAAACGCAGAGATACAGCACTGGTAGAGATAAACAATGCTGAAAACACAGCAGCAGTGTTTGAAGGACACTTGCTGATTTACTGTACTTTCCTCACACAAACTGTGGCCTCATCATTTACCAGGTCAAAACAACACTAAGTTGGAACATTTCAAGTTTCACAACTGTCTGTGTTTGCTGTAGTGTCTCTGCATGCATTGCATTGCACTGTAATGCGCTCTTGTTATCTACCCACCCCATGTATGTGCATCGCTGTCCTGAGGGAGCCCACACGGAGCCTGTCATCCAATTAGGACTAAATCTGATTTCACTAAAAGGCTCCATCATTTAGGAGGTCTTTTAGGGAGCAGGCACTGAGATGCATTACAGCTGGTGGATTGTTTGCATTCATTTTCACAGCAGTTAGCACATTCTGCTTCAGCTCTTAAGCAAATCCCTTATTGCCTCATCCTTACTAGAAGCAGCTGGCAGATAGTGACAGATAGGTCTAAAGTCAGAACGTCATGCACTTCACATAATACATGAGGGGCTGGTTAAAATCATAAGACGCAACTCAGTGTAAAACAATAGCTCTAAAACAGATTTGGACCTTATAGTGTGAGAGTTGCTAACCTATTACTTATTTTGTATCTTACACCTTAAAATGGCAAATCCAAACATCATGAGGTACTTTGTAATTGTTTCACAGAACATATCAGTGTAAGGTGAGTGGGAATATCTGATGTGGACACGGGATTGTTGTTTAAACGGTTCAGGAAAAAAGTGTGAGGTTCAGGGTAGAGGCTGAGATGGTGGATGGGTGTTTGATTGTGTTCTAGGCTGGAAACAAGCATTGGCTGTAGCTTTTATAAACTGGGTTTCTTTCCACCCACAGTGTTCCAGGTACAGTTTGCTGAGCCTGATTTTGCAACAGGGAGCTTCAATTTAATTCTGCCGCCTCAGAAAATACTCATATGCGTTGTGTTAACTCTTGACTTGGGCGTTTCTGAGATTATCGAGTAAAATCCCTGTTGTAACGCTTTGGACATACAACACAACTTTCCTGCTAACATGCCATCATGTCGTGATAGCCTGCTATTGTGTTGCATCAACACTTGACGGTGGGTGTGCCAAAGATCGACAACAGTTGTTACGACTACAATCCGCGTTTCATGCTTTGGACACACAATATAACTATCGAGCAGTACAGTGCTAAGGAGAAGTACACGAAAAAAAAACGCAACCAGATGAACATACACCAGGTTTAACCAGCAGCCTCTGCCCATACTTTCTCTATAACATGATTAGTTTGTCGAGTGCCTGCACTTGTTTTCTTTAAACACAATTTGATTGGCTGGTGCCTCCATTGCCGCATTGAAAAGTTGAACTTTAGTTTGGCAGTTTGATAACGTATGATCACCCCACTCAAAGGGAATTAAAAGTATATTATCTGCAAGTCCTGCTCTGCTAATCTTTTTTGACAAATGTATATGTTTTAAAATGAATGAAAATATTTAATTAAAATCTTTAAAAGTCAATTTTTTGGAGAAATTATAGCTCAAAGGCAGTGCTTTATTATATATGTAGTGGAAGTTGTAGCTTCCTAAATGTTGTTTAAAGGCTGCTTTGACCTCAGGATCTGTTGGTGCGGTGGCAGCTTATCTAACAACTGAGCTACAGCATCTCTCAGGGTAAAGGGTTTAGCACAAGCTTTAAGTTTTTCTGAGGATAGTCTGCTGACGGCAAAACTCTGCGTCAAGCGCTTTAGGAAGCATCTTTATCAACCGACAGAAAACTCGTCGTTACTGAGACCCACCACAGTTCTTTTTGAGGAAACCGCATTAGCCATTGATCTGATGTTCTTCACAGGCACACCGACCTGGACAACCACACACTTTCCTGAGAAACAGAGACTTGAAGAGAAATGAAAGCCCTCATTCAGACAGTATCTCCCCAAACATTCTAACTTTGTAGCTCAGGATTTGGATTCGGAATCTTTAATATAAAAAGGAGAAACAGAAGAAAGGTTCAGCCTTCAATTTGTTTGACAGCCTTCGTCCCATCAAATATTAAATAAAGCTCTTGTGGGTTAGGTTTCCAAGTACCATGAGAAAGGAGACTTGTGGGAGAACTTGTAGAGATGTATAATTTTTGTGTGAAATATGATTTTTTTATGACTTTCTTTCTAAGTCTTAAATCATCCCGCTATGATCTCACACTCTGGCCTTCCATAGACTGGAGCAAAAAATAATGAGAACAAATTTAAGTAAATATCTCCAGTGACTGAAACACTTATAACTTGCAAAGAAGAGAACAGAATGTCTACACAAGGCAGAAGATTTCAAAGACAGAATGTGGGATTAGTGTGAAAAGTGATGTCTTAAAAAAAACAGGAAGTAAATCGGAGAACACTCTCTCACACACACACACACACACACACACACACACACACACACACACACACACACACACACACACACACACACACACACACACACACACACACACACACACACACACACACACACACACACACACACACACACACACACGAATTCTCCCTGTTGGGAAAGTGGTAGAACATGTAAATGATCACCTGTTAAGACAAACGAGGTCACATGTGAGAAGTCTATTATTTCTTAGTATTTATATCTTGCTTAATGGTTTCTACTTCCTATTTATGCATCAGTGTGACTGAGCAGAGGCTGGAGAGACAGCCTGACATGACGCCCTTCTGACAGCACCCCATCGCACACTGTCTGGTGAGAGAGAGCATATCCATCTACCACTCCTCCTTGATTTTATATTGTAAGAAACTTTTCACACATTTGCAGAGCTGTCTTCATCTACAGCATCCTGCTCGTCTGCTTTCAAGTCTTTTGACCAGTCGGTGCTCTCACCACAAATCATGTCAAATTGTTATTGCAAATGCCTCATATTTACTATACGTTAAATTTTTTCTGGCTCTAATAAAAATAATTTTTAGAGCCATTTTGACGAGAAATAAAATGAGATTTTAAGAAAAATGTTTATTTTAAATATTACAAGAAAAATGACAAAAATACTCAAGAACTAATGAACTTGCAATTGAGTAAAGTCTTATTACAAGAATTAGGTTGCAATATTAGAAGAATAAACATATTTAATAAGGAAAAAAGATCAATAAAAGATCAATATTAGCACAATTCAATTTATTGAGGAAAACAAGTCATAGGATTCAATATTTTGTATTGGTGAAATCAGTACATATGACCTGAGATGCTCCACATTCCCCATTTTATGACACAGCCTAAAAATATGACTATTCTCATCATATTCGGACTTACTTTCTTGTCATTTTAACTTTATTCTCTTCTCATGATATGCTTATCTCAAACAATGCCCCAAAAAATTACATTTAAAGCATTTAATGGCTTTTACTTATTGAGAACCTCTAATCCTCCAGTCCCTTAAAAGTTGGTTCCCATGATACCAGATGGTCAATTGTCATCTGAAAAATCAAATAAGTATAATATCCACACCCCCAGTATAATTGATTGTTCTACTGAAGCTTGTGATTAAGCTATATTTCAAAATTGCTTCCATGCGTTTTTGTCCTCTGAACGTTTCTGCATCGGAGTTTGATTAATGACAGCCAAGTGATCCATTCTGTTCGAAAACACATCAACACAGACATGTTTTCCACTGAGCTTATGTTGACAAAGCCGAGACTGTTGCTGCAAGGTTTACGCAATCTGGAAGAAATAAATATGTCTTCTGACCTTCAGATGACTGACACTTTTATGCTACAAATTATCAAAATTGACTTGGTTTTGCAACAAAAAAAAAAAGGCCAAAAATGTCAATCTGTATCAGCTCCTGCATATTGAGAAGGTGCATTTTGACGCAACATAAACAATAAGACATTTTTGACGGTGAAACAAGACATCTTTTATCAGCAGCTTGGAGCCGTGGTGTAAAGAAGAGACAAGCAAAGAGTAAATTTCACTCGTATCTTATAGGATGATCTCGCAACAGCACAGTATCAACCATTACCATCACAAGCCCACTGTGAACAGGAAATTTAAAACATGATTCATAGCGATGTTACCAGTGAAACTTTATGACTTGCAGAGCAAATGCGAGTGTATATTAATGCCTGCAAAGAAGATAGGGCATTATGTATACATGGCTAAAGGGGGTTTGAAGAAAAAGGATTTGAACAATATGCAAGAGTGCAATGTTAATATCTCAGGAGAAAGTGTGAGAATAGCTATCTAGGCAAAGATGACATTTTCTACGTTTTAATAAGGTAGTCTGTAATGGGAATCACTGCTCAAGACCAGTGGAGCACACAGTTGCAGTGTTTGTTGTTGAGACATTTCCTTTTGCTTCTGTACCGCCTCGGATCTCAAAGGTTTCTTTCGTGCTATTTTGGTGGATTGGTTAACACTTGATGTATGTGATGGTCAAATCAATATTTCACACTTCCATTTGAAACTAAATATGGTATTGACAGAGGGGGAAGTGAGATGCAGCAGCTTGTCTGCCAGGAGATTCATTAGGAGCAGAAAGAAACACATTTGTAAAGCAAAAAGACAGACGAGTCAATGTTAAAACATCCCATTTCTCATATTACTCATGTATAGCATGCGGGAGTGTGTATTTAGGTACAGGCTATGCCCTGCAGTGCCTGGTGACCCACGAGCACCCACAAAGCTAACATACAGTACAAGAAGCGCTTGAAGACTTGCATAAATACAAGCCCAAATATATGCCAACCATTACAAGACTTTAGATAAGATAAAATATTAGATGCAATATCTTTTTCATATATTGTTTCAATTAAATACAATTTTAAGATCAAACTAGGATGGCACTCAGTAGAGCCCTTAAACCTCCACCAAGGCCCAACTGTCCTGAAATTCTAAATTGCAAACAGTCGGGGATATCAGCTCCCTCATTATGTTCACGGTTAATTTAATCTAGATCCATGAATTATTTTGTGGGAAATCTGTGAAAATGTCAATAAAAACCCACCATATCTTGCAGTGTTTAATAAAGTGTTGAATTATTCCTTGATCTACCCCTTTGTCCACATGTGGGCCAAACTTTAATCAGTTCTTTCTTGGCCTATTTCACACTCTTCCACCAATTTCCGTGTAAATCTGATGAGTAGTTTTTGTGTAATCCTGCTCACAAACAAACAATTGAGCGGACTGGGGTGAAAACATAACCTTCCTGTCAGAGGTACTAACCATCAAGTGAACTCCTACATGTAAAAAATTGTCTTTTTCATGTTAAATACATATAATGGCATGAAAACCCCATCTTACAGAGAACCACAGATTCAGCCGAACAGCAGCTCTGTTGGATGACATTCGTTTTATTTTTCCATCACATACTCAGACAGTCTATCAAGTTGTGGGTGGCAGCTGGTTTTGGGGCCACAGAGAGATTTCCTCTGACCAGATTTTTTTTTAATACTGCCTTTAAGACGTTCTTAAAGACAGACAGACATGACGTTCGGTGACAGCACATTTCTCGGCCAGACCGTATCTGTGGTGAAGACATCAGCAGACACTTCCCTGCTTAATGGGAATTCTAGATAAAGCCATGAGTTTAGAGACTTGGCTCCTTGTGAAACAGGCTGAAAAACACTGCTTCTCCGCCACAGCAGCTGAAATTGCCTCTAATATTTGACATGAGTGTGTGGTACGGTCAAAGGAGCGGACACTTTTCATGAATAGAGATTGTGCTGTAAATAATTTCTGGGCTAAAAATGTAATGTTTCATTTGCTTTTAAAACTGGAAATTCCGTTTGCGAAAGATCAATGGGTGCAAGAGCGTCAGCAAAATGGTGATGGAGGATGGAGGTAGATCTTTTGGGTTTGGCTACCTTGGAGAGGCATCGTGCTCGAAGGCCTGAACAGCTGCCAGAACCCTGGGATGAAGCCTGACTTATGCCCTCATATTTTATTACCTCTTGATGAGCAGGCCTGCGGTGCCATTAATCAAACACGACATGGCAGACACATCCTCTTAAGCCCGGGCTCAGGCTCAGATCCATCTTCTATCCCTCAGAGGCACCGACCTCCGCTCTGAATTCTACCTCCGGACGTACTCTGCAGAAATTCCTGCATTAAATTACTTCACATGTTAGTCCATTAATAAGGCAGAGGCCAAGCACGGTAGACTATGCCTTCGCATGCAGACAAGCAATATGTTTTGCAATATTTTCCACGACTAATCTACATAAAAGACAAATTTGAGACGCGTGCAATTCAATTTGGTTTAAAAGGAGAAACTATTAATTCAGCAGCCATCTACCAGAATAATCCTATGCAGCTGTAGAGTCACAGAAAACCAACACTTTTCTTTTTCAAAAGGGAAGGAAGGACACGAAAAAAAAAACGAATTCCTGTGAATGCACTGCCATCAGCTTACCTGAACTCGGCTCAGGAAAGGTCAAGCTGACAACATGCACATTCTTCTGGTGGACCATTGCTTCCTTATAATACATTCAACACAACCTATTATATAAAAGCGTCGGCCTTCATTGGCCAGCTTATCATACGGATAAATCTGGTCTTAAAAATTCAAGCCGAAAGCATTTTTTCTTTCTTCATCCGTCGCGGTGCTCGGATGCAAATAATCACCATTTGACTGCGAGTTCCTCAGCTGCCGCACCGCTTGTCGATACGTCTTACTGACCTCCGTATAGTGACACCTCATCCCCATCTCATTAAAGACCCCCATTCTTCTTCTTTACATCCAGCACTCACAATTGTCTTGAAATTCCTTGTTGTTTTCTTCTTCTTTATACTGGTACCATCTAAAGATATTCCACATATCAAAAAGTAGAAAGGTATTTTTCACCAGCTATGGGAAGTTGAATATTCATATAGCTATATATGTTCATATAGCCTTTTAAAACGACAACCGCAGTATCCTGATTTAAGATGCAGGGCCCGAGCCAGCGGCTCTGAAAAAGAGCTGGTGACAGAGGAAATAATGAGAAAGCCAGATGAGAGGAACTAGTGACAGGGAATATGTTGCAACAGGTGCTGCCTGTCCACATGATTTCATAAAAGCGGTGCGGCTGTGGCAAACCAACTGGGACGTGTAACACTCTCGTCGAGTTGCCAGGACACTATAGTTTTTTTTTGGTAGCTTTGTTTGATTTCTCCGGTGCTTTGTTGCACTAGTGTTCTGCAGAGGGCAATCTGCCATGCTGACTTCAGCTGAAAGCCGACCGTGAGGGGAGGAGTGCGTTGTCAGGATGAATAGTCATGGACCAGTCACTCAGACATCGACTAGTTCTGACCTGCGTGCCATCCCTGACTTCTCTCATTTAGACGAACTCAGAGGGTTGCTAAGCTGTTTGAATCCCCCCCTTACAGGCTGCTGTGGTCAACAGAAACCAACATAGATTAATTCATGCAACAAGTCCGCTCATCGATTGTACTGCTGCTGAAAATGTCTGCATGAAGCTCAGCCCAGGACATGTCATATCATTAAATGGAAAAGAAAATTCTTGATCCCGATAGTAGTTTTTGTGCAACATATACGAACTGCAAACATAAATCGGTAGTGAAATAAAATTGATTTTGCTTCATATCAGCAGTGTTAGAGAAAGTACTCAAACATTTTACTCAAGAAAAATAACAGATAATTACACAAAAGTGAACTTAGGAAGTAAAAATACCACTCCAGAATTTCTACTTGAGTAAAAGTAAATGAGTACATGATTTTAAATAAATGACAAAGTACTTACTGAGAGTAGCTTATTCCCTAATGCAATAATATAAGAAATAATTAACTTTACCTACAACATGAACATCTAATGCAATGCTTTGAAAAGAATGTCGTAGAGTAGAAAGTATAGATATTTGCTGATGTATGTAGTGGATAAAAAGAGAAAGTACATTAAAATAAATTTACTTAAGTAGTGTACAGATATATGTAAAAAAGTACTGAAGTACAGATGCAAGTCATTATAACTACTGCATATCAGCTGTAATGACGTCAAGTTTTGTTGGGTATGAAAATCAACTAAATCTGAATCCACATTTCCATTATAAAGACATGGAGCATTATGATCTGGGATAAACTGGGTCTATGGGGAGTTTTATCTGTACATCTCATTTTAAAAAGGATGCAACTTAATCTGTGAAACACCATAACACTTAGATTGTGATCTACTTTCTACATTGCTGTGGAGCTCCTGTGCATTTGTTTGTAGAAGAGAGAGTAGAACATTAGAAACATAAGAATATATATAAGTAAGTATTAGATATGGAATGAAATACTAGATGAATGTGTCAGAATATGTTAATAGAGAATCGAAACCGGCCCACCAGCTCCACCACCAGGTACATTTGTTTTTCAGCTGTAGCACCACATTCAAATTTTTTTTAAATTCTCTAATTTGTAAAATACTAGTTATCAATACTACAATACAAACTATCTTCTTTTGCTAATCGTTATGATAATAAAACAACTGTGTGTAGTCTGTAGAGTGTTCACTGGTTGCTTTCGTTTTACCTATTCGTCACTTTTTAAAAACACATTATCGAGTTAGGACCCAAACTACAAACTGGTTGAGGAAATAGATGAGTTTGATCAAGAAAGCAGACTTACACGCTTTGTCAGCAGGTTGGCAGCAGGCAAACGGAATGTTCCAATCTCCAAATGAACAAAGACTGAGATATAGAATCAAGAGGCCTGAGCAGAAACAAGAACAGAGGCAATAAACTAAACTGAGTAAACAAAACAGGAGCAGGAGGCTAAATTTACTGAGCTAAAACTTAGAGCACGAGTAAAACCAGGGACGTGAAGAGACGAAACAGGAAGCTGAGGAATACACAAAGGTGAAACACAGGTGTGACACATTGGAGCAGGTGCAGACAATCACAACAGCAGGAAACCAGACAGAGACAGGAAGTAAATCAAGCAAAGACAGGAAGTAAAGAGACACTAGGCGAGAAAATGTCAAAGTAAAACAAAAAATTAAGTCCAAATATCTAGGAGAAAAATTTAAAACTCTTCCAACATAAAAGTTTCACAAAGGTGAATAAATATATAGATGAATAAATAAACAGTGCAACAGTAAATAATACTAACTTTATTTCTACAGCATCTGAACAAGGTTACAAAGTGCTTTACAAAATACAGTACATGGGGATAAAAACAATACAGAACATAGCAAGACAAAAAAGAATCGAGTCTTTCAAAAGTCCAGAACAAGAGCAGATCCTAACCGTAAACTCTGTATATGGTATAAAAATGGACAATGCATCTGCACCTCCTCCCACTATCCAGAAATGAAGCCAAAATATCCTGGACTGATATTTCACTCTGTTTTTATAGCATCAAATAGCTAAAATGACAGAAATGACTATTCTATGTGCTTAGTTTGGCCCATCTCCCATCCACTAACATGGAGGAGGTGGGAGTTATGACCTATACCTCAGTCAGCTACCAGATAGCGATCCAGACGCTTGGGCTGCACGTCTGGGGAGCAGTCACGTCATCCATCTTGATACACTGTCTATGATCCCGGCACACAGCAGAAGGTGCTGTTAGTGAAATCATCCTCTGACAGTTCAAGAGGTATGTTTCAATATTCTCTCCTCTCTAATAGCAGTGGCTGTTCCCCAGCAAGAACACAAATAACTGTTATTCCATTTTATTTCCAGTTCTCTGACGTCCTGGTTGAAATCGAGACACATGGATGTTATAGCTGCTGCAGGAAGCAGCGGGAGGGTTCAGTTGCAGTCCCTGTCTCCTGTTTCTCACGTTTCCCATTCTCTTTGTCCAAGCTTTGTACATTTTGTTCTGAAAGCTGTATTTTTTTTTTCTTTTTTCTTATCTCGTGGATGTCCTGACCCGAGTCCTGGGCCGACGCGTTTCTTCCTCCACGGTTGTCAGTCCGTTTTAAAGCGGTGGTGGATCTAATCCTTTGTTTATGTTTGGATCGCAGAAGTGTGACTTTAAAAGCAGTCAGTAAACGCCGCGGTGGTGTTGAAGAGTGCAGAATGTGAGACATGATGGATGCTCGGAGCCAGTGTTGCGAAAAAAAACTTGATTTCTCTTCACACCTAATGGACTGGCCAGCTATCCCCCAGACTGCGAGAGTTCCTAAATAAAGGCAGAGACCTTTGGCCAAGCTGACAACACCGCTGACTTCCGAATAAACCTTCCCCGTCTATCTCCACTGACATGCTGGAGTAGATGGTGAAGTATTCTCAGCATAACAAAAATTCAATAAAACATATCGGGACGTAACAGCTTTTGTGATGCATTCATGTCTTAATCTGACAATTTTTTTTTTTTTATGTTTGAGAACAAAATCAAATCCAGTATTAAGTCTTGCCTCTGTTTAAGGATGGTAACACCGCAAAGCCGTAAGCTTTAAACAGAGCCACATTTCAAATCTCATCTCCACGCAGTGAGCGTTACGCAAGCACACATGGACACAAGGAGAGAGCGAGAGAGAGAGGGTGGAGGAGCAGGCGTCAGCAGAGAGAGAGTCAGACAAAACGGCACGCTGCGTCTAACCTTTTCTTAAGGCTCTGCAGCCCGGGGTATTTAGGCATCACAAACATAGAACAGAGCAGTGGGCAAACAGGGAGGCCGACCCGCTCTGACCTCACCAGAAATGGGACGTCTTTGATATTCCCTGGGCACATGACACGAGGTACTCAGATTAAAAGCCTTTTATTCACCGTGACCTTTCCCTTTTGCCCGTCTCTCCTCAGAGAAATCTTCGCTCCTTCAGCTGCCGTCGGCGCTGACAGGCCGTCCCCGCCAAAACAAAAAAAAGCCAAGTGGTCGGGTGACACAAAGTCAATATGGGCGTCTCGTGTTGTGTTTAAAGGCATCTCACCGTAACCTCTGTGTTATTGCTCCTTATATAGCGAACATATGGAAGGAGAAATGCGACCTCATGTGGGAGCTGGTGATTAATGACCATTTTTCAGCGCCTGGTGCATTTCCAACAAAATGTAGATTAACTGTATTCATTAATGTCAAATGATTAAGAGCTACATGTTGTCTCCACCTGCCCCGTTAATCTTTATAGTTGCATTTTCAGTCTTCTTTTTTTTTTTTTCTCTGTGTTGTTTTGAGCAATTTAACAACAGCTACTCAATCATCCAGAGTTCTGTGGCTGACGAGACTCACTGTGACACGTACCTGATTGGGTTCCAATCTCTATCTCTGTCCCAAACATTGGTCATTATCACCTCCCCTGTGTGGACGTGACCCCTCACCCTCAGTATGTCATGTCGCCGAACGGACACGCAACTGATGAATTCCTAAATCGGAACGTTTTGACACTTTGGCGTGCGGCTACAGCCTCAGTCAGAGATTTGTTCGCGGTGCAGTTGTTGAATGCCAAACAAGAACAAAATACAACATTTTACGAAAGCACACGTGTAGAATATTATGCCTCCGCCTTTTAGGATGAGGGATTCAAATGAATGACTCGCTCCATGAAGCTGTAACAGAGGCTGGCAAGGTCTGTGGCTGAGCTGTGGCCCCGTCTTTAGTCACAGTCATCAGTGTCCGTAAAGAACTCATTTGGGGATCCTGTCTACCAAGCAACTATATAGGAATGTAATTTGTCCCTATATCTTCATAAACAACACATTTACCTGCGTCAGGTGTATTGTATTGTTGTCATTTAGGTAACGACAATAAACAAAAGCTGTGGAACGGTTATGATTTAGTAAGGTTTAGGGGAACAAATGTAGTTTGGGGTTGAAATGAGGCTTTCCTTAAGTTTCAAGGACTTTCGTCATAACGTATCCAACAGTAACAGAGTTAAGGTTGTGGAACGGTCATGGATGAAGAAACTACAGTCTCATTATACAACTTGGAATGGGAAAACAAACAACAGTCTTCTTCGTGATCCGTCAACCCGATCATCCACCTCGTCATTCCCTAACGTGGACTATGTCGCTTTACCACGTCACCTCACTTCCTCCGTCTCTCCTGTCATAGTTACAATGACCTGACAACAATACATAGCTATATATCTTAGGATTCTAAATATTTCAAAATGAAAAATCAAGACAGAGCACAAATTATTAAGAGCCACTGAAAACAAATATACTTGAGGTATAAGATGAAGAATCCATCCATCCATTATCTATCTTATACTTTTAGGGGTCTCAGGGGGAGCTGGAGCCAATCCCAGCCCACATTGGTGCGAGAGGTGGGGTTCATCCTGGACATGTCTTCAGCGAATCGCAGGGCCCACATACAGAGACAGACACACAACCATTTGTCTGAGAAAATGCAAACCCCACACAGAAAGGACTCAGTTGACCCAGGATTCGAACCAAAAAGAGGAAAATGGTGTAATGCATCATTGTGCATTGTTTTGTATTTACATTACTTATTAGTAAATCCCATCAAGTTGTTTTGCAGTCGAGCGGCACCCGGTAGATTTGGAGCAGAGCTTGCACACACCTTACAAAGGTAAACTGAATCAACAAAATAACTGCTGTGACCCAGCTCAGTGCGCACCCAGAGCACATTAACTGAAGCAAACTGGGAGCAATGTGAAGCACATTCATGCGTGTAATGACAATTGACAAAGGTTTCTACAATGCAGTTAAGTAATAAAATGTAAAAAAGGAGCAGAGGTGGTACCTTTGTTTTTCCTTCAGTTTCTGGGATTAAACATACAAAATCTGAATCAATGTCAATGCGAGCTGAAAGATCTTGCTTTTGGTGAGGACGTTTCTCACATTTAATAGAGACTTTAGTTCACTGCTGGGACACTTTTCATGTGAGTTTATTTTACAATCGCATCGGCATCACACCGGCGGTAGAACTTACTATGAGCAACAATCTGTTCCCCTTACTGGAACACATATGGGGCTCTTCCTCGCCAGGATCTAAATGCTAAGTATTAGTCTCCAAAAACAAATCATAGCCACACTCACACACATACAATCATTTCTCTCTCTCTCTCTCCAACACAAACACACACACACACACACCCTTCATCTGCCTTTGGTGTACAGATAAAACGTGGAATATAATCATAATAAATTTGATTTGAACACACAGTAACATGTATGTTGCATCCCTAAATTCATTACGTCCGGGCCTTTGGCAGCAGGCTCTGTTTGTCATTGTCCAATTGGTCCATGCCACCCACTGGTAACTTTATCTCTCCGTCCAGCTTTCCATCCACCGCAGCCGATCCCTCTCTCCCTCCACCCGCAAAAAAAAAAAAAACCTGTCCTCTTTGCACAAGGCCCCCTCATTCATTCTAATTAAGCCAACTGAAACTAAATAGCAGAAGCTTTGTTTACAAGCGGCTCGCTGTGCTCAGCATTCTGTGCACGGTGCCACTTGTCTTTGCAGCCAGTCAGGGGTTTTATCTGGAGCTACACTTACTGCTTACACTAATTTACATTTGTGTTTTTTTTTTCCTTTCCACTTATTTCCATATCTGCCACCGTGGGGCGAGGTTTTGTCTTCACGGAGGAAATATATCAATCACATTTAAGCTATAGCTAACACTGGCTCCCTCAACACCACACACAAAAAAACACATGCTGTTGAGTGTTGATCTGATAACATCCTCGTCCACGAGGCAAACAGTCATGCCACACGAGGGTCGACAACAATTTTAGGTCTTAATAAGAGTGAGCAAAATAACAATCCCGCGGAAAGAAAATAATTGAATAAAAGGCTGTGCAAAGAAATCATAAAATCCTCAAAATCTCCTTGACGACTTGACAAGAGGTAGCACCCCAGTAACAGCACAGCACAATGCAACCGGTGCCACATGTTTTCATTAAGTGAGGACTTTGCAAAGGGTTATGAAAACTGTGACTGTGACAGAAGTGCAAAAATTGGATGTAGTGCATTTTAGGGGGCTCCATAGATCGTGTAAAAATCTTACCACTTATTGGTATTTTGTAGTGAGCTAAATGTTGGCACTGACCAAGGTGAGCCAGTTGTATGACTATAAGCACCATGTCCTACTGTGTTCCTATCCAGACACACAAGGAGATTTGAACCCTTGTCTGTTTGTTTGTTGGATGATTTGTGGTTTGTTTGTTTGTTTGTTTATTTATTTGTTTGTTTGTCAGCAGGATTATACAAGAACTACTGAATGGATTTCCATGAAACTTGGTGGAAGGATGACACATGGGCCATGACACATTTCATTTTGCTGTGGATGTGGACAAAGGGGCAGATCCAGGTTTTTTTATTTTGTTAACAATGACTATGTTTACATGGACACCAATGTTCCAACTTGGACTCACGGGTGAGCTGATTGGATTTGGGTGGTCAAAGGTCAAGGCTGCTGTGACCTCACGGAACAAGTTTTTGGTCTTGTGAAGGCAACGTCTCAGAAAACAGCCTGAAACCTGAAAGATGAACTGATTCGATTTGGATGGTCAAAGGTCAAAGGTCAAGGCCACAGTGGCCTCTAAAAACATGAACACTTGAACAGGATATCTCAACTCTACCTTTAGGAGATTTCTTTAAACTTGGGCTCAACGATGAACTGATTTTATTTCAGTGACCTTTATTTCAAAGGTCACAGTCACGAATGTAGACTGAAGTTGCACTGGTTGGCGGAGGCATAAAACCGCAGGGCTTTGGTTTTAGTTTTGGATTTGTTACTTTGTTACTTTGTTACTTTGTGAGGTGTATATCTACATCTGAGTCAACCATCCTAACACAACATAACACATACGAGTCACAAGTTAAACCAGCGAGTTTTAGTGGATTAGATACATCAAGTTACACGCGATGAGCAAAACAACATCTCAACACTAAAGTTTTCTATGAAGAACCAGCTACAGGAGTGAGCTACCGGAGGAGAAAACTATAATCTGTTGTGGCAGTTAGCAGGGGGGAAAAAAAAAATACCTGCAAAGCATTTAGCTGCGGCCAATTACGCTTCAGCTGGATCATCAGGCAGGAAGTTCAGGGAGAAATTGTTCAGCACCTTCTTTGTTGCCCCAACAGTCGATACGTAAAGGAAATGCATTAATCTTATAAAACATTGAAAACAAAAGGTGGGATGAGGCTGTGGAAGGAAGGCAGGATTGGTTTTGCTTATATGGTGGAAACATACTATATAAAATCTACGTGTATATACTAACTCTGTAGTGCAGAATGTGCATGTTTTCACCCAACTTTGTTTGGGTGTTTGTTTATTTGTGAGCAGGATTAAGGAGGAAAAAAAGGGTTTTGCAATAAAGAACCAATTCAATTTTGCTGTGGATAAAGGGGCAGATATTCACTCTTTTTCTTTTCCTTTCCTTCCATTTATTTTCCTCTCCTCTCCTCTCCTCTCCTTTGCTGTCCTTTCCAATCCTTCCATTTATTTTCCTTTCCTTTCCTTTCCTTTTCTTTCCTGGCCTGTTGTGTCCTTTCCTCTCCTCTCCTCTCCTCTCCCCTTCTTTCCTTTGCTGTCCTATCCGTGTGTTCCTTTTCCTTTCCCTTCCTGTCCTTTCCTTTACTTCAAATTGACTTACTTCAAATTCATTGATGACATTTGTTGCACTTGCATGCAAAAGAAGCCAAAAAAGCCTTGTTTTTATCACCTCTGAGGTGTTTGGGCCACACATCAGCTCCGGGGGTGTCTGCATTTTGAAGGGATGGGATTTGCTGGGAGCACACGGCACTGCCTATAAGTTCGAGGATTACCTGGGTCCACTCCACGAGGCGCTGGCAAGTTTGCAGGTGCTCGCCAGAGAGAGTGAATGTCTGAGTGTGGGTGAGCGAGGCTCGGCTTGCACGTCGTCTCGGAGCGGGTAAACAACCTTGTGTGCAGCACAGCGCCTCGGGGTGTGAAAGTCTGAGGGAGACGAGGCTTACACCGAGAAGCTTCACTTGTGCTCACATATAGCTTCCTGAATTCGACATGCCCTCGAGGCTTTATAGGCTTCATGTCAGGATCAGTCCCAGATTTGTTCACCTGATTCTCACAAAGGCGCCTAAAGAGGCCATATAGATGCATTGATGATATGAAATACGCGTTGTGCAAAAACATTCATGTGCTTTTCATATCAGATTGTATTAGTTGCACTGTCCATGTGTGATGGGCAGAAATGTATTTACAGCCCGGTGTTACATTTCATATTCTCAGTGCTTCTGCACAGCATTACTTATGATTTCATTCAATCGTCTCTCAGCCGATTTGCTCAGTGCTTCGCTTTTGCAAAGGGACTCATTGTCTTCTTCTGTTAATAGGCTATAAAATGTGTGCATTCAGAGAAAAAATGTTTTTAAAAAATATAGCCCCATCTGGTGGTCGTCGGCAGTAAAAACATTCATCAGAGTAATTAAATGTAATGGGTTGTTTCCCCCGCAGCCATTCATTATGCAGCGTTGCCAGCATATCTAGCACCATAATGAAAACTGTACCAGGATAGTTTATCTTTTCAATTTCAGCACAGTCATTGGTCAACTCTACACAAGTGACAGTTTGTGTTGAGGACTATATGCAGCGCTTCAGGACGCATGATTAAACACATGACCTTTACATGACCAGAGGTGTCACTGTCAAACTGCCATTTGTCTCCCATTCCCATGGTCTTACCTTTGAGTGAGAGATGGAAACCAACAGTATTTACGGGGGGTGTCAAATGATTCAATAATTAATGGTGTTGTTGGCTCAATTAACCCCATCAAATCAATATAAATCCAAACGAGGGACAATTCAATTTCTTATTTCTGTATATTTCCCATTTCAGACAACGATACTAGTCATTTGAAATGGTCTTAAGACACATCAGTCATCTTTTCTTCTTCTTCCCTGTTGTTGTTGTTTCACAGGTTATGGAACAAATCAACGTCTTTCTTCCCTTCATCCTCAAGTCTCAGTCTCCTTCTCTCTGCACTGTGAATTGGTGGCCATTTAAAATGCTGCACTATTGTTAAAACAGAATGAGGTAATAATAATAATCTTTATTTATATCGCAACTTTCAAATAATAGTTACAAAGTTAGAATAATTACAGTTACAGTTATGAAAAATGTAAGGCAAACAATAGGAAACAGTTAAAAATGCAAATGATAAGAAAAATAGAGCAACAATAGAGCACAGATACAGAAACAATAATAAAAAAAGATTAAAGCAGACAGTAAGATCAGGACGAGGAGAAAGCCCACCTATAAAAATGTGTTTTTAAGGGGAGATAGAGGATAAGGAGTTTGCCAGACGTATCTCCTCTGGGAGATAATTCCAAAGAGTGGCTGCCCTGACACAAAAGGCCCGGTCACCTTTAGCCTTCAGCTGTGGATGAACGGCGAGCGGGGCCTTCGCTGAGGACCTCAGGTTAGAACCCGGGCACATATGGTGTCAAAAGATCTTAAATGTACTTAGGTGCAAGTCCTGAATGAGCCTTAAAAGTTATGATATTAGAATTACAAAAAAAACGAAGTTTGTGAAATTACTAGTGGTGAGAACACAAGGCAAGTGAAGGTACACACTGTTCACGCAATCGGCAGAAGACCGTAGCTGTGTCCAAATATCATACTCATACCATTTTTAAAAGTCTTTGATTAATGTTTAAAAAAAGTGACACAAATAAAGTGAACTCAAGGATGTATGCATAATATATATGCATAATATATGAAGGCTTTAAGAAATGTAAAAACTAGAAAAAGCTCCAAAGCTCCAAGAACTTATAGGAGAGAGAAAAATAAGAAGTTTTTAGAGAAGCTATTTATTCTCAGGACAGACATTTTGCTTTGGTTTGTGAAGTTTCTGTACTTGTTTACTGCTTCTGATCAACATTTTTTATCATCAGGTTAGACTGTGGGCAACCGACACCATCTCCAATTACCATTAGCGTTAAGTATTAAACTCATCTCAGCATTTTAGATGACTGAATGGGAGGGTTTTACTGTTCTGCAGAAAAAAAACTCATCTCATCCCTAGATGTAAACAACCTGAACAGGCAAGCACACGCACACACACACACACACACACACACACACACTCAGTCATACACTCATACAGACGTGTCACATTGTGTGTCCTTCAAGGCCAAAGGCTTCCAACACGTATTGTGTGCCTTGGCTCCAGTCCTTAAAATGTGATTGAATTTTGTATTTAAAACAGACGACTTGAAACCTGAGGAAAGGCTCCAGATAGAGAAAGAAAACACCATTACGTTCATCATTGCACCCAACAATAAAGGTTACATACATATGACTCATAACACCAATGCATAATGATGTTTTCTACTCTTTGAGCCCATTGTTTCAGGTTAGTCACGAGTCAAGCTCTGCTGAATCAGATGGACGCCATAACAAGACTTGGAGACAGATTTCTCGACATTATTATAACATTTGAATAACAGGATTTCACAGGAAAAGTCAGATGACACATTCAGTTTGAAACAACTACAAGGAGAAATTCCCTCAAAATAATAGGTGAGGTCCTTATACTTCTTTTTATATGGAACTCATTTTGGAAATTATTTTAGAAGGATCACATTGATTCACCAACTGCTGTTAGTTTCTTTACAGATGAAGCTACACAAACCTAAAATAATCTTCTAGTATACAGCGCATACACAGCTGCATAAAGCAGATAATATAAATCAATTCAGAATGAAGTACACAGGAAAAAAAAGAAGGCAGTAGATGACATTTTTTATTTAAAAAGATATCCAGAGATTATGTACATAATATTCTGCTTTCACTACGGAAATATTATATAAATGTACTCGAGTAAAGTGCAGTGGCACAGGATGATTGCATGAAGATGTATCTGTATTTGGTAGTATATTTTATATTCTATAACTATATTGATGTATATAGGTATAGGTATAAACTCATAATAGTATACAATATACAATATGATAAGAATATAAAATGGTATGCAGGTATATAAATGTTGAATTTTTCACAGTAAGTGAAATGTGGAATAATACAATATAATATAATAGGTAGTTGTGCGGATAATGTTCAAGAGGACACCAATGTGCAAAAAAAAATGTTATCCTGCTTCAACACATAGCATCACGATCAGTGACGCTCTCTGTTGCTAATATTTTGAAATGTCTCTTTTCAAATTGCCAGTACAAATGTAGAAGTGTCAAATCCAAACAGAGACAGGGTTCAGAGAGGGAAGTCACCAATCACATAAGACAAACCACCTGCAGCACAAACACAGTATAATTTTCAATCTTCCTATACTTCACTGCTGCTATCGATGGGTTCTGGACTGTGTAGTATTTCGACAGTGCAACAAGGATACAACAGCAACACCATGAAACCCAGAGAGGAAGGTTTGTCATATTCACTTTATTAGGATAATTCCAGACAAATCTAATACAGTATTTGATTCAGAGACAATATAAAAATACATGACATCAGTTGAATACTATCTCAACACATATTGGACCCATTTTAAATGGTAAAAGGCTGCACATTGGCAGAAAAATAACACTGTGTCTTATACTTTATAAAATCAAATCAGACATTCAGACTTATTGTGTGGGCTTCATAGGGGGTTTCTTTTGTAAAAAATTCCAGATTTCAAACATTTGCAAAAGAGACTAGAGGAAGATTATTCTGACAGAAATGTTGGCATACAGTACACCTACACACAGACACTCACACAATTGAGCATGCACACAGAAATGTGGTACATATAACATGTATATGCACACAAACACACACGCATATATTTCATTAACTGTGTATGGATCGCCTGAGGAGGAAGCTGTGGTCAGAGGCAATGAAGGGATTTGCAGGATTAACAATTGATTTAACTGACAGCCTGATTTTATATTCATATATACCTACTTGAGAATAGGTATATATAAGAATGCCTGACCTTTGAAAAAAAAATATATAAAGAATGGGTTTAATTTGCAGCATTTTATATCTCAAATGAAAAAATCTGTACTTGCTGCATTTTCACTTAAAGTTTGAGAGTTCAGTCAAAAAATCAACAA